>NC_133619.1:253011620-253121620 GCF_048593235.1 Sminthopsis crassicaudata
GAATATAATTGCTCTATACCAGATAACTCTAAAGTAGTTTTAAAGTACCAAAAGTAATAAAATCAGTGATTTTTATGTGTGATAATTTGGAAATACAATTCATGTAATCTGAAGTTTTGTGCCAGGTTTTAAATGTATGACATTATTTGTGTTCTTATTGTATTACTAAAATCTCATATTGTGAAATTTGAGATATCATTGTAAGGCTGTTAGATAGAATTACTTTTTAATCTGGATGCTATTACAGATGAATTGGGTTTTTAAAAGGATATGATAAAATAGATATTTGAAAACTGTTAAACAATGAATAAAATATATTTTGTTATAAAGCAGGTAATAACAAGAATAATAAGTTTACTGTAATAGAGATTTTTCATTTGAAAATCTTTTCTATTTTGAAAGTATATAGAGTGGTTTAAAGATGTAACTTTAAAATATTAATGATGAGTCAACTATCAGATATTTGCTGTATATTTGAACACCCAGAATATGGGTAGTTTTAACTTATAAGTTAAAAGAATAAGTAAAGAATGATTGAAATGTTCATTATTAGGGAAACATCAAAAAAAAAAATTAAGTCTTAAATTGTGGCTTGTTAAATTTTGCTATGTGAAGTAAAAATTCCTAGGATTGTAATTATTTTTATTTTGAAATTTGATTACAGAGATAATTGTCTAAATTGTCATGAAGTCAATAGTAGAAAATGACATGTGTTGCAGTCTGGGAACTGCTAAAAGTGAATGTCTGTATCTGGGTGAAATTTTGGGGATGACATTGGCATGGCTTTCATAGGATTCTCATGACTCTATTTCTCCATTCTGATATTTCCTTTCTGAAAAGGAAAACTCCACCTGATTAATCTTGAGCTTTACTTTTAACATCCCATGACTACATGACTGGTTTTCAGATAGTACTCATGCCTAGAATAAAATACCTAAGGGAGTTTTTCCCTCTGTTAGATATGTGACATTGTTATAACTGTGCCTCTTTTTTCTTTGTTAAGCAAAATTCTATAATCAAAAAGTTTTGCAAATATAAGACTAAATATATTAAATATTTACAGTGGAACATCTCTAAGTTACTACAATAGAATATAAGTATAAACATCTTACATATTTAAACTATATTTGTGATCAAATTATAATATAGATGATATTCTCCTAAGAGGGGAAACAAAATAATTAAGCAATTAATTAAGAATTAATTAAACAAATAAGATAAGGTTATTATGTGAAAATTTTCTAATTTAATAGAATATTAAATATTGAAAAAAGCAACAGGATTAGTCTGTTTTCTTTAAGAACTATATATCGATGTATATTAGTGGCTTCCAAAACTTATCTATTTTGGAATTTCAGGCTTTGAGCTTATTTTATCAATAAGTTCTCAAAAGAAGATATTACACATAAATTGTATGGATAATTGTAAATAAGTTATTTTAAAATATCTGTCTGTTACTTTTAAAAGGCAATAGAGCTAATTCTAAGTTGGACCCTCATAAAATCTCAAAAGATTCTTATATCAGGAACTGGATTTAGGTAATGATAGAAACAACAAATGGTATAAAAACTGAAATTTGAAGTTTCAAAATCAGAGAAATAAAATTAAAGTATATGACTAGCAGAATCATCTAGGAACCTCTAAGTTTGTGACTAGAGAAGCAGAGCCTCCTGAGAATAAAGCCTATTGTCCAAGAAAAGATACCTAGGGACAAGATAAGTACAAGAGACATCTGTTTCTCAAAATGTGCTAATTAAATGGATATTGAGAATGGGTTACTAGGATACAAGGAGGCTTCATGTTAATGAATATTGGTGATAACTACTGTGTTGCTTTGGTCTTTTATTTCAAGATGTTTATGTTTAAGTTTTCTTGGTTACCTTGGTGACATGTAAATCTCTCTTCAAAAGTAGAGCTTAGTGAAATCTCTAAATAGTTTGAACTGTACCTAATTTAATATAATTATGCAGTTATGGAAAAAAAAAGAAAAAAAAAACCTTTATTGCATTGTTTAAAACTAACCTTGTGTGCCTGGAAAACTGGATCATCTCTAAGTGTTATTTATAGACTCTTAACTAAAAACCTATGTTATGCTGATCAGAAACTCAGATCCAAAGATTGATACAAGGAGTTTTCTCACAATGGTCAACCTATATGTCTTCTAAGGGCTCCTACCAGATCCTTTAATATCTTACAGATGTTACATTTGTGGGTGTGGCTTCCTGAATTAGCTAAAAAAAGACCCTGCTCCTGAGTGGATGGCAGAACTCTCTGGGGAACACGAGATTCATGTAGTGCAGACCTAGAAACAGGTGACATCTAGATGAGATAGCTGTCCCAAGATTCCAGACAAGGGTTGAGTATGCTGTTCTAGTTTTTATTTTTCCTCCTTCCTTTTGTTATGTCTCCAACTACTAAGACCCTGATTCAAGAGTGTGTTAACATTTTCTCCCTCTACATTCTTGGTCCTCCTCTCTTTTATGCTTGCAAGCAAACAATGAATAGTGTACTTTCCCAACAAGTCCTCTCAAGGAACTGAACTTCTGGGATAAAAATGCTTGTCCTGGTCTAAATGTCTTTCATGACATCTTGGCTTGTACCTGCCTCTCCTTCTTTGGCCATAAAGTTGGAATTGTCAAAATGGAAGGAGACCCTCTTTTCCAGAGTGAAAGTGCATCAAGAAGCTTGGCACAACAACAATCCTTTGCACTTACCCTCTGGATGATCACACCCTCTAGCAAAATCAATCATTATTATAGTGCTTTGCCCAGGACAAGGTGTTCTCTGTGCTTGGACAAGTTCTAGCCATGAAGTCTGGCTATGAATCAAACTTGTCACATTGTTGCTGTTAGTCCTCCTTATCAGGATTACAGCTCACTGCATAAATATTGGTACAAGTATTGAGATCTCCCCACATTACCTTGAGTCTCCCCACTAGAAATAGAGCCCTGGAACATGCACCTAGATCTTCTCCTTGTTTGCAAGCTATTCTCCTCACTTTGAAATCAAACATCTGTTTGACTTTCCTGTCTCTAGCCTGCTCTATTCATCTCCAGTCATCCACAGATTAGAGACCAGTTTTTTTTTTTTTTTTTTTTAGCATAACCAAACCCAAGAGACAATAACAGAAAAGTAAATTTCATTCCAAATAAGAACATAAAGTATCTGGGGATCAAATTACCAAAATACACAAAAGACCTTTAAAGATTCAACCACAAAATTCACCTTGACAAGAATAAAAACAGCTATTTCAATAGCTGAAGAAATGTTTAGTGCTCATTCTATGACAATATAATAAAAATAACAATATTACCAAAGTTTTTAATTTTCAAAAAAAATCCATTTACTTTATTATATCAATCATTTTTTAAAGATTTGCATTATACTTCATTAAATAAAAATAAAATGTATTTGAGAAAACAAAAATTATGGAATATCAAGATTCTATGATGATAAGACATAGGATTGAAGGAAGAGGGGAAGAGAGATGGAATAATGCTGCCAAAGCTCAGATTAGATTATGAAAGAGAAGTTGCTATAAGCCTCTAATATCTATTTTAAAAATTAAGAGGTAAATCAATGGAACAGACTAGACAAGGGAGAATCAGAAACAAAAGAACTTAATAACTCATTATTTAATATAAATAATTCTCTATTTCATTAAAACTGCCTGAAAAATTGGAATGAAGTCTAGGAGAAATTAGATTTAGATAACATTCTATACTAGTGACATCAAACTCAAAGATAAATGAGGGGTGATCACTACTTTGTATATAAGGATTCCTGCAGACCACATGTTGTCTTAGTTTTATAATGTAATGTTATATATTAAAATATTGTTTTATTATATTTTTATTATTTTGTTAAATATTTTTCTGTTAGGTTCTTACTAAGTGCTAAGTCGGTACTTAACAATTCTCTAGTCCACACCTTTTGGTTCTGGCCTTTAAGGGGAGTTTTACCCCTTTGAACTTCTGGGAGGAGCTTACATGTTTAAAAGGAGCAAGTTCATTGGTAGAAGTAATTTTCCCACAAGCTCTTGCATTCTCACATGCTCATTCTCTGGGAGGATAAAAGAAGACACTATTGAACAAGGAGTGAGTCTACTCTAGGACAGAGTCTCTCCTCCAAGAGAGTGATCCACAGATTCTGGAGACAACAGGAACATTACATTTTGGCGCCCAATGTGGGGCTTGAACCCACAACCCTGAAATTAAGTGTCTCATGCTCTACTGACTGAGAGGAGATCTGCTGTTTCAACTCAATCTCCCGTCCAGACTCTGTCCTAGAGTAGACTCAGTCCTTGCTCAATGGTGTCTTCTTTTATCCTCCCAGAGAATGTGAGAATGAAAGGGATTGTGGGAAAATTACTTCTACCAATGAACTTGCTCCTTTTAAACATGTAAGCTCCTCCCCCAGAAGTTCAAAGAGGTAAAACTCCCCTTAAAGGCCAGAACCAAAAGGTGTGGACTAGAGATGTGTTAAGTACTGATTTAGCACTTAGTAAGAATCTAACATCTTTCAGATACATTTTAAACAGATTCAGGTTGCATGCAGAATACTTTGTGTTTGACATCACCATATTCCATGTTATATTGTAAATGGATATGTTTTGTGAATAGATATGTTTGTTTTAAATTATCATTATACATAACCCATATCCCAAAGCCCTTTACTGGTGGAAATCAATGTCCTCAGCCTGTGTCAAGGGAAGGGTGGAGTAGAAAGCAGGAGAAAAGAGTTTCACTTCTTTTAAGTCTTTGAATCTGCTCATGTCTCATCAAATCTCTTCAGTTTTTTCAGGCTCTTTAGTCTCAGTGAGTGATGCAGTCACTTCAGGTGCTTAGGGCTTCCAGGTTTGAGGGAGAAGATGGAAGATGCCAACCTTACTTCAGGTTCCTGAAGGAAAAGACTGGGAAGAAGCTGGACATGAGAGGAACTGGCAGCCTCCATCATGCCCCTCTCTCCAATTAGCTACTGTAGAGATTTCAGGAAACTTTTCTCTGAGTAAGATCCAGGACACTTTCTCTTCATTGAACTGAATTACCTTGCTTTTAATGGGATTCTTTGCTACTTCCAATTTGTGTTCACTGTGTTATTGGTATTTTGTGGGAAAGAAGTAAACCTTTGGTTATAAAGCTTGGGGTTCTGCTTTTCTCATTAAATGAACAGCAATCAGAAATTGAATCTGAAGTTGAACCTGAACCTGAAGACAACATCCCTTACATGGACAAATTTTAAGGGAGCAGAAATTATATATATATATATATATATACATATATATATATATATATATATATATATATATATATATATAGATTGACTGATTGACTGATTCATTGCTGGGTGTCTTCTCTCTCTAAGAAAAACAAAGTGGCCAAACTTCTAACCCCAACTTCCTGTTTGCTTCTTTTTTCTACAAGATATAAAGTCTCCCTTGGAAAAAAGGGTAGAAACGGTAGGAAGAGGCTAGAGATGTTTTATTTTTGCCTTCCTTTGAAACATAAAATAACACTGTCTCCTATATGCTATTGATAATTGTTATTACATATAAATAATTAGAAAAGAAACACAATTTCAGAGATATGAGGAGAAAATATATTTATAACCAAACAAATGATAGAAGCAGTTACCAAAGATAAGAGTTAACTTTAGTTACATGAAAATGACAAGCTTTAGTACAGTTAAAATCAGTACATCTCACATAAGCAGCAGCTGAAGAAGAAAAAAAATCTTTATATCAAATTTCAATAATAAGAACTTAATATCCAGATAGAAGATATAAATAAAACTAATTGCCATTCCCCAACAGATAGTGGTCAAGTGACAGGAACAAAAAAATTATCAAAAGAAAAAATGTAAAATATTAATAACCACGTGAAAGGATGCTCTAAATTGTTAATAATAAGAAAAATGCAAATCAAAATAACACTGTTTTTACCCCATAACCTAAAAATTGACAACTATGACAAAAAATGGCAACAGTCAATATTGGATGGTTTGTAGGATGATAGACTTACACATTCTTGGAGGAACTTTATTTAGTGCAACCATTTTGGACTACAATTTAAAATTATGGAAATAACTAAACTATCCATATCCTTTGACACAGAGATTCCATTACTGGGCCCATACATTAAGGAAGCCATCAATAAGAAGATGTCTTCATAGACAGTTATATATATTTTAGCAGTACTTTTTGTGATAAAAAAGAATTAGAAACAAGCAGATGCTTATCAATTGGATATGACTAAACAAATTGTGATACATGACACTGGATAAGTCACTTAATCTCTTTGAGCCTATTTCCTACTATTTATAATTTTAAAAGTTTTCCTTATCCTTTACTTTGTAGGATTTTTAGCAGTTATGTTACTCAAACTTCAGGTCCCTTTCAAAGAATCCACCTCTTCCTTTCCACCTGAAAATGCTTCTCATTAATGTTTTCATATGTTTTTCTTATCTACAACTTTACTGATCTAAATGAGACACAAATTTAAAGAAAATATTGTCATCTTTTTTCTTTTCTTTAAGATGGACAGGAAGTTGTGTTCCTTTAAAGCTCCACCCTCTAATTAGGACTGTATTTCTGTGGAAAGTCAATGATGGAAAATAGTTTCATAGGCAACCAACTAAACAGTGAAATCTGGTAGGATAGAAAGGCAACAATGGAGGCAGGGCTGTCTCTGCTGCTTTTATCAATTCTTAGTTTGTTCTATTAATACAAAAAAGAGTAATTGGGATCTCCATTTGAAGAAGAGAGTAGCTTCAAGAAAAATAAGATTTATGAGTGATCTAGGAAAGCATTTTATGACTTAAGGGACAATTATGAATACTTGAGATTCAGGATTATGCAAATCCATAGTTTAATTCCATTTATTTTATGGAACTCCAAACTTCTTGGAAACAAGCTCTGCTGTCAGCACATATGCACAAGCTGTTTACAAAGGAGTACTGAGAATTGAGAAAGCATATTTTGCTTACAACTCTGACATATTTGGTTTTGGTCTCGTTGTTTGGAGTCTGCCATTTTTAGGCTGAAAATTTGTTGAATTACATTAAAAAGAATATGTACAAAGTCACTCTCAAATTAAATAACCAGACCAATGCATCTGATAAATATGTAAGGAAAAATTCATAAAAGACCATAGGCATAGGTTAAACTCTGGCCACATATTTCTAGGACAGAGATAGCCAGACAGCACACAAAGATCTGCCAGAACAAACAGAACTAAATATATATGCACTTTTGTTGCTCACATAACCCTCAAGCCTGCACCTACTTTACCAAAATACTTTATTAACATAGATTTTCAAGGGGACAAAGGGGATGTGCTTAGTTTGTTGTTGCTACTCAGTTGTGTCTGACTCTTTGTGACTGCATTTGGGATTTATTTAGCAAAGATACTAAAATGGTTTCCCATTTCCTTCTCCAGCTCATTTTACAGATGAACTGAGACAAGTAGGGTTAAGTGACTTTCCCAGGATCACACAACTAATAAGTGTCTGAGGCCAGATTTGAACTCAGGAAGATGCTTTTCCTAATTTCAGGCTCAGTGCTCTATGTACTGTATCACCTAGTTACCATTTATACCTTCAAACAAAGGCACAAATCTCAGTTTTCCCTATATTTGCACAAGTGATATATCTTTGACCTAATTCATCTATACGTAGACTCCTAAAGAATAAAAGGTGTGGGGAGGAGAGAAATGTCCAAATATCCTTGTGTTTGTATTCTAGACAATTCTGGACACTATTATCCTAGATTGAAAGTTTATAGAGGAAACTTCATAGATTGATTTTTGATGAGGAGAAAAGTATTATCTATATTGTAATATAAATGGAAATCCTAATAAATAAGAAATAAATTACTATGGATACATTGCTTTTCCCTTATGAATTCATTTATTAACTACATATGATAATTGGCCCACCATAATATATAACAAAAATAAGGTGAGCAGAGACTAAAACAAGAGTTCTGAGGACTTGAAGGGAAAGAGTACACACAATAATATTCTATTCCAGAAGAAAAGGGAGAATTTAAAATTGTTTTTAAAAAAGCATGAGGAAAGGAGAAAAAGATGCCTTTTCTGTGGGTTTATAATATCACTTAGAGACATTAAAATGTATATTTAAATACCAATATTCTTTCTATGCCTTATATTTTACACAGATAACTACAAATTGTAAGAACTTACCACAAAGAGAAAATAAAACCTGTCGAGGGAAGCAAATTTAATCTAACTGTACAATCTTTTTATTTCCAGCATTTGGATTTATTTACATCTCAGCTTCTTCTAAAGGATTCAGTGCAGAACTAAAATATGATGACTTACTTGGCAACAAGAAAAAATAGCACTTACCCAAATGCAATAAAGATAAACAATAAGTTTCAATGATACATATAGTATATTCCCTGCTCCCCTGTTTATTCTTTCTTTCCTCAGCAAAAGTTCGTTAAAAAAAAAAAAAAAGGCTAAGCAGCAATTTACCAAATCAACTAGTCACTTTGCTTGTGACCAAACTTCATCTTATGTAGAGAGGCTAAATATCTTTTGAAGTAACTCTAAAATAAAGTATTTTATTTAAAGTTAAGTATTATAATGCTTTAAAAATGTGGTTAATTTTAGATGCTTTTATTAATGAGGGATATAGATTATATGTGTACATAAAATCTACATAGATTGCAAAATTTCATTTTTGTCATGTTTTAGTCTTCTTTCTATGCCCGAATGCATTCTCTATAGACTTCTCCTTCCTGTTTTTTCCTATATTCCAGAGAGGGTATTAATAATCAGTTAATTTTCTAAAAGGCAAGATATAGGAGAGATGAGGATAATGATATATGGCCTGGATAACCATAACCATAAGCAAGACCAGTCCCTGCATAACTAAGAAACAGAGGTATGTTACATTTAACACAACAACATTAAATATACAAATACTTTCAATCTTTAAATCATTCTAATATTTTATAATCAGAGATAATAATGTAAGAAATATTTTTGTATAAAAACAAAGTAGGTGCTCAACATCATTGTATTTCATGAATGTGTTTTAATATCAATTTATAATTTCCCCTGAAGAATCAGGAATAAGTACAATATGTCCATTTTAAATAATCATTTCTAGGATTGCTTTCTGCCATCACATCTGTCTGTTGTTAAGTAGGACCCCCTACCCTTAAACAGTTTTTACTATTACTTGGTGGATTACTTATGATTGAATATCTATATTAATATCTTTCATTTACTTCTCCTAAATACTATAAAGAAAATTTTAAAACTAAAATGCATAATTAGCTATTGGGTACAGATCTCAAAAAAAATTTCACATTTAGGAAAAGTATGCTTTGGTGGAATATACTCAAAGCCTTATTAGGACAATTCTGTAAGATTTAGACTTTTTCAAGCAATTTCTAAGGCTTATCTCTATTTTGCTGATTCTTCAACAGTATCTTAATCTGATGCATAGTATAAACATAGTACATGGCAGTCAGAATTCTTACACATAATATTTTGTTATTAACTTTAATTGTGATTCAAAACAAAATACATAACATCTATTTTTTTGCTAGCAAGTAAATAATTTTAACCAATAAGTAAGATATTCTACACTTCACATATAAAGATGCTATTATAAATATACTTTATTTTTCTAGAAATAATTAGTGGTGTTAGACCATTATATTTTTTTCCCCTTTTTTGGGAAGGAGATCTATTTTATTTTCAATTTTTATTTTTAATATTCATTTTTTAAAATTATAAGTTCCAAATTCTTTCCCTTCTTTCTGCCCCTTCCTCACTCATTGAGAAGGCATGCAATATGATACCAATTATTCATGTGAAGTCATGCAAAATATATATATGTATATACGTATATACATACATACATACATACACACACACACACACATACACACACACACACACACATAATAGCCATGTTGGGAAAAAAAGGCAAGGAATATGAAGACAATTTTTTAAAAAAGAAAAGTATGCTTCAATTTACACTCGAGTGATGACATCATATTTCTTTCTAGATGGTTTTGATTTGATCTTCTGAAAACTGCCCATTCATATCTTTTTTGTTTGTTTGTTTGTTTTGATGAGGCAATTGGTGTTAAGTGATTGGTCTATGGTCACACAGCTGGGAAGTATTAAGTATCTGAAGCCAGATTTGAACTCAAGATTCTCCTGACTTCAGGGCTGGTGCTCTATCCAATGCACCACCTACCTGCCCCCATTCATATCTTTTGATAATTTTTCAACTAGAAAATGACTCATGTTTAAAAAAAAAAAAACTTTGCTTAGTTCTCTATACATTTGAAGAATGAAACCCTTATCAGAAAAAAGAAATTGTAATCTTCCCTTCCTCCCAGTTTCCTACTTTCCTTCTAATTTTGGCTATATTGGTGTTGTTTGTGCAAAACTGTTTAATTTCATATAATAAAAATTATCCATTTTACTTTCTGTGATACATTTTATTTCTTGTTTGACCAAAAAGTCTTTTCTTATCAATAGATTTGACAGGTTAAATTTTCCATTTGCCCTAATTTATTTATGATATTGCTCTTTATGTCTAAATTTATCCATTTTATTTTGGTGTATGGTGTGAGATGTTGATCTATTCCTAGTTTCTGTCCAACTGCTTTCCAGTTTCCCCAGCAATTTTTGTCAGAGCATAAATTCTTGACCCTAAACCTTTGATCTTTGAGTTTATGAAACACTAGATTATTATGATTACTTACTACTGTGTATCGTGTACTTTATTCCACTGATCCATTACTGTTTTTTAGTCAGTAGCACATTGTTTTCATGACTACTGCTTTGTAATGTAGTTTGAAACTTTCCTTCACATTTTTTATTGATTCCTCTTGATAATCTTGGTCTTTTGGGTTGTTTTTTTTTTTTTCAGATTTATTTTGTTAATTTTTTTTCTAACTCCATAAAATAATTCCTTGGCAGTTTGATTGTATGATAATAAGTAAATTAATTTAGGGAGAATCGTTATTTTGTTATATTGGCTTGTTCTATTCATAAATAATATTTTTCAGTTTCTTTAGATCTATCTTTATTTGGGTGAAAAATTTATAATTGTATTCATATCCTATCTGGGTTTGACTTGGCATGTAGTCTTCCAAGTATCTTATAATGTCTTCAGTCACTTTAGAATTTCTCTATTTCTTGCTAATAGATGTGAATTTATTTTTATCCTATAATTTTTCATTGTTACTTAATTGTTTAAACTGCTTTTTAAAAGTTGATTTTCTTAGATTCTCTAAGTATACCGTCATATGTTTGCAAAGAAAAATAGTTTTATTTCCTTGCCTGTTTTTATTCCTTCAATTTCTTCTTCTTGTCTTATTACTATAGCTTGTATTTTAATAATTTATTTATTAATTGTAATTTATTTAATAATAATGGTGATAATAGACATTCTTGCTTCATCCCTGATCTTATTGGGAAAATTTCTAAATTATTCATACCCATTACAAATAATAATTATTATTTTTTCTTAGGAAGTTCACTGAAGGCTTATTCAATTTTTTTTCTAAGACAAGAGTTATTTAAGTGTTCTGTTTCCTTATCTATTAACCTGGGAAATTTGTATTTTTGTTAATATTCATCCATTTTACTTAGATTGACTGTTTTGCTAACATATAATTGGGCAAAATAACTAGTAATTGTTGTAATTTTATCCTCATTGGTAGTACATCTACCCTTTTCATTTTTTATACTGATCATTTGATCTTTTTTTTTAAATCAAATTAATTAATAGTTTAACAACCCTTTTTTCATAAATCAGATTGTAGTTTTATGATTTTTCCATTTTTAAATTTTATTAACATACTCTTTGATTTTCAGGATTTCCATTTTGTCATTTAATTTAAAATTTTTAATTTGTTTTCATCTCTAGTTTATTGATCTGCTTATGTCATTTAATTAGATCTAGTTTTTTTTTTTTCTTTTGCTTGTTATCCCTGACTTTTCTTTCCTTCTTTTCTTTTTTTTACCTCAACTGAAACATTATAGATTCTATTCTATTTGCTTATTTTAACTGTGTGTGCCTCTGTTTCAAATATGTTTCTTCTTAACAGCGTGTGGTTAGATTCTAGTTTCTAGTCCATTTTGTTATTTGCTTCCCTTTATGGGTGAATTAATCTCATTCACATCCAGAGTTATGATTACTAACTGTATTTCCATCATTTGTATTTTTTCCAGTTTATTCATTTTTCTTCTCTTTCTGTCCCTCTTCAAAAGTTTGTTTTGTTTCTGACTACTATCTCTGTTCTTTCCTTTTATCAATCCCTTCCCCCACCTTCTCTTTTCTCCTTCCTCATCTACTTCTTTCTTAGATAAGATAGATTTGTAAGTCTAACTAAACGTGCAGTCACTTTATGAACTAATTTCCCTCTGAACTAATTTAGATGAAGATAAAGTCCTAGTATTGTCCCCACCCCACCATTTTCTCTTCTACTGTAAAAAATACTTTCTTGTATGCCTTTTTTATTTGAGATAATTTTCTTTATTTTCCCTCTCCTTCCACCTTTTTCCAGGGCATCCTTAATTTCCACCCATCTGTCATTTTTTAGATCATTCCAACATAACTGACTCAAACCCATTCTGTCTGTCATGTAGACTCCTCCTAAATGTCCTAATAATGTTGATATTCTTAGGACTTACATGTATCATCTTCCCAAATAGGAATATTTAACGTTATTGAGTCCCTTATGACTTCTTTTTCATGTTTACCCTTTTATGCTTTCCTTGAGTCTTGTATTTTAAAGTCAAATTTTCCATTCACTTCTGGTCTTTTCATCAGGAATGCTTAAAAGTCCTCTATTTCATTAAATATTAATTCCCTCCCCTCAAAGATTATACTTAGTTTTGCTGAGTAGGTTATTCTTGGTTGCAATACTAGGTTCTTTGCTTTCCAGAACATCATATTCCAAGCCCTTAACTCCTTTTAACATGATAGCTGCTAAATCTTGTGGCAACCTGAATGTGATTCCACAACATTTGAATATTTTGTTTATGGCTACTTGCCATCTTTTCTCCTTGACTTGGGAGCTCTGGAACTTGACTATTATGTTATTGGGAGTTTTCCTTTTGGGATCTCTTTCAAGAGGTAATTGGTGTATTCTTTTAATTTCCATTTCACCCTCTTATTCTTTGATATTAGAACACTTTCATGATTTTGTAAAATATAATGTCTAGACTCTTTTTTCTTTTCTTTTCTTTCTTTCTTTCTTTTTTTTTTTTGGAAGACAATTGGAGTTAAATAACTTAATCAGGGTCACACAGCTACTAAGTATTAAGTCTCTGAGTCTGAATTTGAACTTAGATCCTCCTGACTCCAGGGTCAGCGCCCTATCCACAGAGTCATCCATCTAGCTGCCACTAATCTCATTCTTTAATCATGGTTTTCAGGTACTAGAATATTCTTAAATTATCCCTCTGTGATTTATTTTCCATTTTCATCTGTTTTTACAATGACATTTCACATTTTTTTATATTTTTTTATTCTTTTTGCTTTGTTTTTATTATTTCCTGATGTTTTGTGGAGTCATTAGCTTTCACTTGTCCAATTCTAATTTATAAGGAATTATTTTTTTCAGTGAAATTTTCTATCTTTTTTTTTTTCCTATTTGATCAATTTTGTTTTTTAAGGAACTATTTTCAATTGTGAGGTTTTATATCTCTTTTTCCATTTGTCCAATTCCATTTTAAGGGTGTTATTTTCTTCAGTGTGTGTGTGTGTGTGTGTGTGTGTGTGTGTGTGTGTGTGTGAATTGCCTTTTCATAATTTTCCTAAATCATTCATTTTTTTTCCTACTTTTACTCTATTACTTTTATTTGATTTTTAAAAATCATCTTTTGGCCCTTCCAGGACTTCATGTTGGGCTTAGTTTTCATAGTTTTGGTTTTCTTTTTGAGGTTTTGTTTATAGCTCTTTTAATATCACTGTCTTTTAAGTTTGTGTCTTATTTTCCTTATTAACACTCTGGGGTTTTTTTTGTTGTTGTTGTTTTTGTTTGTTTGTTTAATAGTCAAGTTCTTCTTTTCTTATTATTTGTTTATTTTTCTAGACTATTTCTTGACTTTGAACTCTATATTAAAGTTGATTTCTGTTCCCAGAATGAGGGTGGGAGAGCATTGTCCAAACATTCAGGTTCTTTTGCACTGTTGTTTCCAAAGGTAGTTCTGGGGATTTGGGAGTTTTTAGTGCTTCAAAAAGTGGTATAATCAGGTTGTTGTTGTCCTTCATTTCCAAAGAAGACTATGATATTAGACAGATGGTGCCATGACATGCAAGTCAATTAGATTTAAGTGAGAGAGTTCTTTCTTTCTCATCCAGAGTCATCTGTGTCCAGTGGCAAAAAATAGATCAGGATAATTAGAGATGGCCCTACATGCAGTGAGAGACCTTGGCCTTTTTATGCTAGAGTCTTAACAGGTTTCAGTTAATCAGTGACTAAGGTTAGGTAAGAAATGAGGCAGATAATGGCCCTGTCTACCTAGTTAAAAAATAATATCAATCTGGAAGGGGAAGACCTCATTATTTATTTTCACTCTAAGCCAATCAGGACCCTAAATGACTAACAAGGGGTTGTCCTGCGAACTATTGTTGGCCAATCCATGAGAACCAAAGTTTTTGGGAAGGGGGAGGGGTTAAAGCATGGCTCATAAGAATAACAGAAAAAAAAATAAACTTCAAGATATTTTTCAAGAAACCTTTGAACTTACGGTCTAGATAGAGGTGTAGTCACTGTTCTCCTAGTCAGTATTCTAATCCTGTCTGTGTCACCCCAAGAGCTCCCCCAGCTCTAACCCCATTGTCCCAGACATTTCCTTCTGACCTCTGAGGTTGTCTTAGTCTGCAATAATGTCTCAACAACCTAATGTTGTCTCTGCAACTCTAGAATTCAATTCAACATATTATTTTAAATTTGTTTGAAGCAAAATGTTGGGAAAGCTTGGCTGCTTTCTTAACTCTCTCATCTTGGCTTTGCCCCCAGAAGTGCCTCCCCATTATGTACTCTTAATAAGATCATCCTATAATCATAAGAATTCATTTGCAAGTCTTATATTTGGGATTTATGATATACCCTGTAGCTGTGGGGAAACTTTTTCCTTGTTCAAAATAGCCATCCCATGAAGAATTAGAAATTTTGACTAATTAATCCTCTACAACCTACTTTTCCACCCAGCTAAAATCTTGTGGAAACTAGTATTTAATTACATAAAATAATCTGTGAACACTGTGTTCTAAATACTAACATGTACTAAGATTGATTAATGTTTGTCATTTTTAGTTATGTCCAACTTTTCAAGATCTTGTAATCAGCTTTCTAGCATAAATCTTTTATTCTACTTTGTATTGACTCAGCCAGTCAGTCAGTCATATAATCAGTCAACAATTATTAACTGTTTCCTAAGTGCACATCACTGGACTTGTTGGAGATCAAAGAAAGGCAGAAATAATTCCTTCCCTCAAGGAACCTACATTCTTTTGGGAGACAGTATGTAAATAACTAAGTACATGCAAAATATGTGCAAAGTGCAGTGGTACATCTGAGCTAGTCATTAATTGATTCCAGAAGGCAAGATAAGTGGTGAAAACAATGATTACCAAAAGACTTTTTTCCCATAAGGAGTACATCTCTACTCCACAGTCTAAATATCTCCCCCAATTAATTCTCCAAAGGGGCAGCAATACAATCTAGCTCAGTCCAGCCCAGCCCAGCCCAACTCACTTTCTGAGAAGAACTGGGAATATTATATTCTCCCCCACCCCAATCATTTGAAGTTTGGGGTGAAGGGTGGAGTGCTGTATGTGAAGATTAAAGCTATCAGCCAAGCTCTCCTCTGCCAGAGCTAGAAAATTACACCTGCTAAGAGTTTTCAATTTGCTACCACTACTACTGCCTGGCTCAAGACCTGCCTGCAGATGGAACAACCTCAGTTTCCTGGGCTCCAACCTGGAAGTCTTGCCCACCACTGCTTCTTCTCAAGAGGAGCTGCCCATGACTGAAGGCAACAGCAGTGGCAGCAAGGGCTAGACAATTAACCAGGCCAACCTTACAGCCTTACTGCTCAATCAAAACAACAACAAAATGCAAAAAGTGTCCAGCAAGCATCAAGTGCTGAAGCATTTTTTCCTTATAAAAATACTTCAACTACCAAATTTGATGAATTTCAAAGCAGATGAGTGCCAACGTACCACTGAATGTGAAAGTCAACTTGAGACTAGAAAGCATTTGCAGTAGAAAAATACAAACAGAAAAGTTTTGTAAACTCCTTGAATATTTACAAATAATTGAAGGTCATATGACAGAAGTAAAAAAAAAAGTGACAAGTCAAATTAAATGCTGCATTATGCCATAAATCAAGCTACTTTTCCACTCTTAGTGTAGAATTTTTGAGTTCAGAGAAGCTATTTATATTTTATTTACCAATATTGTCATTACTTGCATATTTGTTCTAATGCTGAACATTATTGGTGTCCAAGTTTCCAAAGAAGGAGGTTTAATATTTTTCCAAAAGAAAATAGTATCTTTTTTTTCACATTGATACTATGAAACAATAACAGAAATTTCCTGAGCAAAGACAGTTCAAAAAGTCTTTTCTTCACAAAATCATTACTTTTGCTGGCTGCTTTACTTCTAATATCAAATCTGTAATTATAGTCATACATTTTTTATATAGGCCCCAAGGTTAACATCCAGATTGATAGATTGGTACTGATGTCCCTAGTAATATCATGAAAGGTCAATGACTTCCCAAAACATTGTGTTTCAAACAAATTCTAGCCTTTGATGTTTTTATTTTAACTTAGTTTTCCAACCCCAAAATTTTATGGCCCTACAACATTTCACTTGTTTTTAAAGTTCTGTTTTTCTAATTATTTCAAGGAAAAATGCCTTTCATTTTTTAAATCTTTGTTTTAAAAATCCAGTTAAGTGAGTTCTTCCATAAATAGTAAAAACTAAATTCTTCAAATAGACAGATGTCTGTCTGTAGAACTGATAGATAGAATGGCATAATAGATAGGGTGCAGGACTTGGAGATAGGAAGAGCTGGATTTAAGACCTGTCTCTAATATCTATCTGTGTGAACACAGGCATATTCATATAACAATTTCTTTGAGCTTTAAACAACCTTCTAAAACTAAAATGTGGATGAGTTATATTCTATGTCCTTGGATATACCTGCTCCCTGCCTTTTTTCCTTCTATTCTTAACTCTGAGAGCAATTAAGATCAGTTAGCTTTCATTTGGGAAGGAATTCAATATACCTTCACTGTTTTCCCCTCAGATTACTTTATTTCTCCTTTATCCTAACACATTATGGATGGGGGTGGAGGAGAAGACAAACCAGTGTATAGTACAGGAGAATAGTAAATATGCCTCTCCCTAGATCATACCACCTTGGAAGGTAGTCCTCAGAATTATCTCTGCAAACAGCTTCACAAAAAACCTGAAGCTTGGGAAGGTGTTCCCTCCACTTGGGAAGCAGAGTCCCACATTAACAGAATTAAAAGTCAAAAAATAGGTTAGAAAATGAGCAAACAACAGGAAAAATTCTGATTAAAGAAATTTATTATGGTGACAAAGAAGATCAAAACATGTATTCAAAAGAAGGCACCAAAGTCAAAATTCCTGCATTCCAAAGTCTCCAAGAAAAATATGAATTAGTTTCAGGTCATGGTAGAATTCAAAAAGGATTTAAAAAAAAAACAAGTAAGAGAGGTAAAGAGAAAATTGGGTTAAGAAATGAGAGTAATGCAAGAAAATCATGAAAAAAAGAGTCAACAACTTGTTAAAGGAGACATAAAAATATTGAAGAAAATAATAACACCTTAAAAAAAAACAAAATAGTCCAAATGGTAAGAAGCACGAAACTCTAATGAAGAGAAGATAAAACAAAATTGTTGAAAAACAGAAATGGCTAAATGGAAAAAAATATATTTAAAAGTTCACCGTAGAGAATTCCCTAAAGTGGACTTGGCCATATAGAAAAGCAGGTACGAGAGCTGACTGAAGAAAATAATTTCTTCAAAGTTAGAATTGGGCAGGTGGAAGCTAATGACTTTAAAAAGACATCAAGGAGCAATCAATCAAAATCAAAAGAATGAAAAAATATATGTGATATATTTCTTTGGGAAAAAAAAAAACTGACCTGGAAAATAGATCCAGAAAAGATAATTTTTAAATTATTCGACTATCTGAAAGTCACGATTTTAAAAAGAGCCTAGAATCATCTTTCAAGATATTATCAAAGAAAACTGCCTTAGTATTCTAGAATCAGAGTGTAAATTTGAAATTGAAAGAATCTACTGATTACTTCCTGAAAGAGATCCCAAAATGAAAACTCCCAGGCATATTAAACAAATCAAATATCATGAAGCCATAGTTAGGAAAGCACAAGATTTAGCAGGTTTAACATTAAAGGACTGTAGGGCTTGGAATATGATATGGCAAAGGGCAAAAGAGCAAGATTGCAACCAAGAATCATCAACCTAACAAAATTGAGCATGCTTTCCCTAGGACCAAAATGGGGCAGAGTTCTGTACTGTGCTTAGGGAGACAAGTAAATAACACAGGAAATTGGGAAAGTATCAGCTGGAACTGAGGCATCATGCCTGAAGGAAAATAGACCCTGGAGTTTTGTTCAATTGAAACTGAAACTGAGGCTGATAAAAGTAAATACCTCAGCTAAGACTGCTGGAAGGTACAACCCCCAGGTAGCCACCATTAAGAGAAGCAGCCAGAAAGTGAGTAATGGTGGTGGTGATGGTGGGGAGCAGAGGAAATTGAAATGATCAAAGTTCTCAGAAAAAAAAGAGTTTAAATATAACAAAAAAAAATAATCATGGGAGATATTAATAACAAGAAGAAATGTAACCTCCAGATCAGTTAAATGAACAGACATTTCCAGAAGGACATGGAACCACACAGAATGTTTCTGAATGGTTTAAAAGAGAAATAAAAATCATGAAAGTAGAATTTATAGTCTGGCAAGAAGAAATAATTAGTGGAATAGAAAACCTGAAATCCATAGTAGCAAATATCACCAAAGAGACAAAAACAAAACAAACAAACAAACAAACAAACAAAACAAACAAAAACCAAGATCTCTATATAAGCAAAATGGATTGATATCTAAACAAGATGATAAATTAAGGATTAGGGGTCTCTCAGAAGAGTATTAGTAAAAAAAAAATTTAAAGTACAAAAAAAAAAGCTGAACATTATAGTAACAGAAATAATTCAAGAAAACTACTCAGAATTTCTAAACATATAAAAGAGTATCTACTGGGAAAATCTACAGATTGCCTCATGGGCAATGGGGGAAGAAGGGATAGGTTGAAAACTCTAAGACACCTTGTAGTTAAATTTAATTATTCCAATGACAAGCAAATTCTGCAAGTGATTCTTAAAACATAAAGAAAAAACTTAGAATAACTCAAGATTCTATATACAAAATATAGGATATGAAAAATTAATGAGAAAAAAAGCTGGATCTCCAATCCTTCATAGAAATGAAAAATAAATTTCAACTCCAGTTCTTAGAAAAGACTAGCAAAATTGATTGATTGAAATTTGATTAAAAAGAAAAAAGGCAGAAAATGAAATCAACAAAATGGTAAGCAAAATAAATTTACAGCAATATTAGAAGACATTAAAAGAATAATCGGAACTATTATGCAGTTATATCTATGCTAGTAAAATTGAGGACATGAAGGTAATAGAATAACTTCAAAAATGTAAAATGCTCAGACTAAGGGAAGACAAAAAAGCAATTTTAAATAGTCCAATCTAAGAAAAGGTAGAACAAGCTGTAAAGAAATTATCAAAGAAATATCCGTCTAGTCCTGATGGATTGGCAAGAAAAAATTTTAAAAGAACAATTATTACCAATTGGAAGCAAATTATCTTTAAATATTGAAAGGAAAAAAGCAGGAAAAAACAAATCAAAGAACTATAAATGAATGTCATTAATAAATATTGATTTAAAATGTTAAGAAAAACCCTATCAGATTGCTGTAATTTATCCAAGAAATCGTTCATTATGACCAAGTTATATTTATGATGGTTTAACATTAAGAAAATAACCAACAGGGGCAGCTAGGTGGTGTAGTGGATAGAGCACCATCCTTGAAGTCAGGAGGACCTGAGTTCAAATCAGGTCTCAGACACTTTAACACTTCCTAGCTGTGTGACCCTGGGTAAGTCATTTAACCGCAATTGCCTCTGCCAAAAAAAAAAAAAAAAAGAAAAGAAAAGAAAAGAAAATAACCAACAAAAATAATCATATTAAAAACAAAAATATCTAAAACCATGTGATTATTTTAGTAGGTAAAGAAAAATATTCTGGTAAGATACAACACTTATTTATGTTAAAACCTTAGAAATTTTATAGAGGTATTAAAAAAAATTATCTAAAACTAAAAGCAAACTTCATATTCAAAGAGGATCACTAAAATAATTTCCAATATATTTAGGAGAGAGTAAACAAAGATGCTCACTTTCCCCACTATTATTTGATATAATTCTGGAAATGCTATCAGTGCTAAAATAGGACTAGAGAAAGAGATTAAAAGCATAAAGATAGGTAAAACAGAGATAAAGACACTCATATTTACTGATAAAATGATGGTTTATTTAGAAAATCCTAGTGCATCTGAAAAAAGACTAATTGAATCAATAATTGTAAGAAAGTTGGAGATTGCAAAATAATCCCTCAAAAATCAGTTGCATTTTTATATAGTAATAACATCTAAGATGCAATAATAGAAAGGGAAATCCCATTCCAAATAATTAAAAAATGAGCAAAGTGATTAATCCATTGAAGCACATAAAACTTTTCAATGGATTCAATTACAAAGTACTCCTTACAGAAATAAAGAACAACTTAAATAGCTGGAGAATATTTAGTGATCATGGGTGGGCTATGCTAATATAATAAAAATGACAATTACCAAAGATAATCTACGATTTTGTGATATTCCAATCCAATTATAGAAAGGAAAATATACAAATTTCATAAAATAAAAGTAAAATTCATTTGAAAAACAAAAGATCTAGATCAAGGGAAAAGAAGTAGAGATAAAGAAGGAATAGCACTTCTAGACTTCAAACTATATTATAAAGCAGTTGTCATCAAAACCATCTGGTATTGGTTAAAAAGAAGTAGATTAATGAAACACACAAGATAAGAGAACAATGGAACTCAAAAACCCAAGAATTTGATTAGTCAAATTATTTAAGATAAAATTCCCTATTTGACATAATTAAAACATAGTCTGGCAGAAATTAAATTTAGACAAATTCCTTATATAACATTCTACATATATCTTTTATTTTTAATTTGTGTTTTTTAATATGGGGATTTATAATATGGGAACTGCAATTTCCAGTTTTGTAATATGGGGATTATGATATGAGGTCTTTGCCACAACAAATAGAGCTGTTATAAACATCCCATTCACATTAAAAGTTGTAATTACTTTTTGTGAATTTTTCTCCATTTTATTTTATTCACTATTGTCTTTTAGCCTCTCTTTTCCCCTTTCCTTATTACTTTATCTTTTCCTCCCATCCTTCCATATTCCCATTTAAATATCTCCCACAATAATATTTTATGATACATTCAAATAGAAATAGTAGCTCAATATTAATTATTATATCATAAAAAGGAAAAGTAGATCATAGTTCTTCTTGTAACTATTATAGGGGATACATATATACATGCATAGACACACACACATACACACACACACATATAAAAGTTTCTCAACAGAAAAAAATTAATAGAACAAAGATAAGAGAAGGGAAGTGCCTGAATGGGAAAAAAAAAATTTTTAAATTATATTTCTGTGACAAGTTGGGTATCCAAGAAATATAAACAAACAATAAGTCATATGTGTAAATATACACATATTTGTGAGAGTGTGTATATATGAGATATAATGTCCTCATAGACACATCATAAATATTTTCCTCAGCTTCTCTCTCTTCCTGACCCCTCCTAAAGAATTATCCAATATGCCAAATTATATTTAAAACACACACACACACACACACATACTCCCTCTCTTCTCTGATACAATCTTGGACAATCCATTCAAATCTTACTGTGTTATAATATAATTTGTGATACATATGATACATTAATCTGTTGGAATATCATTGTGTTGTAACAAGCAATGAATATGAAGTATACAGAAAAGCATGGAAAGATTTTACATAAACAGACTCAGAGTGACAATGTCACTGCAATGTAAATAGAAAGAATTAAAATCTTGCCACCGACATTCACTTGTGTGATCTTGAGGAATTCACTCAGACTCTCTGCCTCAGTTTTACTATATGAGGGTAAGAATAACATGTATCTCACAGGATTATGGTGAGGATAAGGTGATCTATTATTTGTAAAGAGTTTTGCAAATCTTAAAGCATTATACAAATGTTACTGATTAAAAGTGAATGTTGCAAAATTATATAGGACTCTTCAAAAAAGAATGATGACAAAGCAATCCAATCCCATTCTGCAGAAGTGGGAGGTCCATAGTTGTGGTATATTGTAATTTTTTTGATATTTTTATAAAATTTCCCAACTTTACTATTTAAAATATATATATATCATTCAGCCTATAAAATGACTCTTTGGGAGACTTCAAGAGGAGGAAAGCTGGAAAAATATTTGTGATATAAAAAAGAGCTATCAAAATTTATTGAATTCACTTCCCCTCCTCCATTTAATTAGCATCTCACAACTTCAGACACAGAAATTCCTAAGAGAATAGGAAATGATTCTGAAGGTATTAAGAACATAAGTATTGAGGGAGCTAGGTGATAAGGTGGATAGAGCACCAGCCTTGAATTCAGGAGTATGGGGAGTTCAAATCTCATTTCAGACACTTAACACTTCCTAGCTGTGTATCCCTGGGGAAGTCACTTAACCCCAACTGCCTCAGGGGGAAAAAAAAAAGAATATAAGTATTGCTGATCTTGTAACATAAGTTCATCTTTGCCAAAAAACCTTCCTTGTTTTCTGTGCTCAATATCTTTGTATGTTTGTCAGTACGTTCTGCATTTTAGCAAGTACATGCACAACCCACAGGGAAAATCATCCCAGAACAGCAACCTCCACTCCATTTTCCAGAAAGGGACAGACAGCAGATAGACAGACATATAGAAGAAGGGGAGAGCAATATCAAAGGAGAGAAGGGTATGTATTTAAGATATGTTTCAAAGGTAAAATCACCAGATCTTTGCAAATGCTTAGATAAAGAAGATAGGTGAAAGAATGAAAAGTCAAGAATAAAATCTAGGTTACAAATCTGGGTCACTTGGAAGATGGTGGTGCCAATAATAAGAAGCTTAGAAAGGGAAGAGAGGAATTTAACCTTAGATATGCTGAGTTTAAGATGTCTAAGCAATGGGAGATATGAGATTGAATATCAGCAGAGATGTTAGGGCTAGATAAGTATATTGAGATTCATGGGCACAGAGATGTTAACAGAATCCAAAGAAGTGAATGAGAGCACCATAATGAAACTGTATAGAGGAAGAAAGGGACTTTAGATAGAGCCCTGGGGGTTGTCCAAAATTAGTATGAGGGGGATCAATAGAGTCAAAATAGAGATTAAGAAGGATGAGAACTGAGAAAATGCCATTAGATGTGGCAAATAAGAGATCATAGTAACTTTAGAAAGAGAAATTTTAGTGAAATGATGAAGTTGGAAGATGGATTGTGAGAGGTTAAGAAGACAGCAGGAAGATAAAAAAGTGAAGCTACCAATTATTGTAGATGGCCTTCTCAAGGTTTAGCAACAACAACAACAACAACAACAAAAAAAACCCAGAGAGTATCGGACAATACAAAGATCAAGTGAAGGTTTTTATAAATCACTCATTTGATAAATTCTTTGATATTTTATTTAGAATCAAAGCTATCTACTGGCTTATAGTATTACAGCATTAATCTTTTTGAAAAATCAGACACTTTGCTAATATTTGCTTTTCTGGAACCTTTATTTTATGATTCCTCAAAGATTAATGTAATGTAATTAACTAATGTAATTGATGTAATGCATGATGAAGACAGGAACTTCACTCTCATACTTATACTGTCTGAAACAAACATCTAAAACTGGGAGAAACAGGATTTCTTTGCTAGTGTTTAAAGATTTTCCCATCACATTATTGTTGAAGACCTGTTAGTGTATGCAAAAAGGAAAAAAAGAGACCCAGGTAAGATTTCTTTGTAATAGAAAAATTAACACCCCCCCAAACTTCCTGTCTTGTCTTTCTTCATTGCAGTCTATAGTAGGACAGCAGTTTTCTGAACCAACATCTCTTTCTCTGTCATAGTCTTTGCTCCCCCCCCCTCCCGCCCGCCCCAATTTCTTTTGCCCAATTTCCTCAGTGGTTTTCTCTGGTAAAGTTTTATCTCTTTATGAAATCTGATTGGCTTCAATTTTTTAGATTTAGCTTCCCGGTTTACAGCCAATAAAAAGCCCCAAACCATGTGAGCACTGAGCTTTTTAGGCATGGTAGGTGCCTGAGATTATATAAATCACTATAAATTGACTTTTCCAGATGGTGATAAGTTCCAGATGGACATGAGTTGGGGCTGTCTAGAGTCACTCTATCCTTTCTATGTATGCTTGTTGCATTTCCTTACTGTGTTAAGGCAAAGTTAAGTGTTTTTGTTTTTGTTTTTGTTAAATGTTCAGTGACTCACAAGTGCTCATTCCATTCCAACAACAAAGTAAGATAGTGCTAGCTTTATAGCTGCATCTAGAACATGTAAGGGTAGTCTCAGCAGGTTAGGATAAGATAACCTCATGGTTCACATCAAGATTGAGCTGAAGAAAGAAAGAATCACATAAATGGGGAAGAAAATGTGGGCAGAATGGAGTGCCCAGAGGAACACTATTTGATTCCTTGTCGCCAGAGATCTCCTGATCATGTATGAGGAATTTTGTTTGGGGAACTTGCATCCAGATTCAGCTCAGATGAAGGGATTAGCTCAGTGGATTATGGAGGAATATGTAAATGAAGATAAAGATCACACTAAATTGAGCATTTCCTGCATGTTGTTGATTGTACTGAATAAACTGGATGGCCAGTAAGAGTGAAAATAAACTGGGAAGGCACATTCAACAATTAGAGGCAGAATTCTGGGCTTTCAGGAATTGCACAATGACATTTGAGGGGCTATTAACTAGAAATAGAAGGCAGCACTATTGAAGGAAAAGGTGGAGAATTAGGGATCCAACCAGCAAACTACCCTATGAACTCTCTCCCAGAGATTCTCAAAAAGAGCCATGAAGTGGTAGAAGGAAAGGAGACTAGCGATAGAGATTCTTGTTGTTGTTTGTCCTTCATTCTCAAAGAGGACCATGACTTCAGAGAGGTGACGTCATGACATGAAAGTGAATTGGATTTAAGTGAAGGAGAGCTAGGCAAGGTCACCTGCCTCACCTTTCCCTCCAGAGACATCTGAGTCCAGTGCTAAGATCTAGATCAAGACAATAGAGACGACCCTAGATGCAATGGGAAACCTTGACCTTTTTAAGGGAAGATCTTCAGCAGGTGTCAGTTTGACTGAGCTGCATTCATTGAGTGATTAAGGATAGGTAGCAATTGAGACAAAGAATCTCCTCTTTCACCTAGTCCCCCCTCCAAAAAAAAAAAAAAAAAAAAAAAAAAAAAAAAAATATATATATATATATATATATATATATATATATATATATATATCAATAAATAAATCTGGGAGGGGAATTCCCTCAGGATTTTTGGCCAAAACAAAAATTCCCACTATTTACATTCATCTGAATAAATCAGGACCCAATGGGGCTTGACCTAGGACCTATTGGTGGCCAATGAAAATCAGATTTGTTTTGCTTTAAGGTATAGTCCTTAAGAAGGAAATCTAGCCAATTTTAAATAATAATTTAATTATCATTAAATTAAATAATTTTATAATAATAAATTAAATTATAATTTTAAATAAATTGGGGTTAAGTGACTTGCCCAGGGTCACACAGCTAGGAAGTATTAAGTGTCTAAGGTAAGTTTTGAAGTCAGGTCTTCCTGACTTCAGGGCTGGTGCTCTATCCACTGCACCACCTAACTGCCCCAAATCCCAGGATATCTTGGGAAAGGTTCAGCAGTCCAAAAGAAAAGAAAACAAATGCTTTAAGGAAGGGAGGCAGGGAAGGGACAGGGGAAATCTTCTAACTGACAAATTCCAATTTGTGGACTAGCTTTACTCACAGAGGTTGTTGTTTGTCCTTCATTCTTGAAGAGGACCATTGCACTAAGTGAATGAGAAGATTCTTTCCCACAATTGCTACCTAGCCTTAATCACTGAATGGGTGAGACTTCAGTCAAACTGTGCCCTGTTGAAGACCATAGCTTAAAAAGGCCAAGATCTCCCATTTCATCCAGGGCCACCTCTCCTCGTCTTGATCTATCTGTCTATATCTATATGTCTATAGATCTAGATCTAGCTGTAGATATCTTTCCACTGGACCCAGAAAGTGATGTTGCATAGCTCTTCCTCACTTGGCTGAGACTGGAGAATACTCAGCAGGATTTAGGAAGCCCTATGCTCTACTAGCCTAAGGAGGATAGTGACTCCCTGCCCT
This sequence comes from Sminthopsis crassicaudata, assembly GCF_048593235.1. Classification (NCBI taxonomy): domain Eukaryota; kingdom Metazoa; phylum Chordata; class Mammalia; order Dasyuromorphia; family Dasyuridae; genus Sminthopsis; species Sminthopsis crassicaudata. The sequence continues at coordinate 253,038,297 of NC_133619.1, forward strand.
GAGGGAACAAACTGTGGCCAATTCTCTCCACCAAAGTGAAATTTGAACAGAAATCTGAGGATTCTCTGAAGGTACATGTTCTTTGTCCCTTTTTAGATGGCTAAGATGAGGAATAATTTGTACTTGGTCTTGTAAAGGTAAAGTCTCTTTATAGATGGCTTGCAGTTGTGGAGGAAGTTCCTAAAAGAAAAGAGTTTGGCAGATTGAATTTATGGCCCCCTTTCCCCCAAGGCCTGCCATTAAAATATGCCCAGCCTGTCCCTGCTGCAATTAGATGCCCCATTTTGAGTAGAACCCAACTAGAATAGCTTCAAATGTTAATTATGAGTCTTCCTCATCATGCATGCATGCAATCATATAGATGTTGGTTGATAAATCTGTGAAATTTTAGCAGAATAGGGACAGTGATACCTTGGCAAATACTGCTACAGAACCCCTAGCTTTGTTAGGTGGGCAGAGGTTAATAACACTAATCTCAGAAGGGAACTTTGATTGTGGTTTTTGAAAGATGGAATTGAAAAAAGTTGATGGCTAGTCAATAGGGGTTCTTGTAAAAAATGTACTGGAAAATTAAGCAGCAAGGCATTAAGGGTTCTTTAGTCCCAACCTAAGATTGCTAGGAGAGGTTCTAGAGACAGTCATGGAGAGAAGGGATACTCTGGACTCAGGATTTGTACACATCCTTTCAGAAACCTCTAGACAAATCACTGTAGTTAGGGCCAAAGGGAAATCCTTAAAGTTAAATTAACTATCCCATGTAGTTAATGTTTTGTTCCCTGAGGGATAAAAGATATTTCTTTTGTATATAATATAGAGATTAAAGAAGCTGGAGTACTTTCTAATATCAGATCCCCTCATAACAACCCTTTATTACCTTTGAGGAAGACATTTGCTGCCTAGAAGCTTTACAGTGAGCAACAGGGAGCTGAACAAAATCATTCTATTCATTTCTATAACAGTTCTTGATCTCATCAACATTATAGATCAGATAGCCCAAGCTCAGGGTGAGTAGTATGAGAGTATCATTTTTACCAATGCTTTTCCTTTTATTTATGTGACTGAAACTGGTTATGTGACTAAAGTTTGCTTTCCCTGGGAAAGAGTCCAATTCACTTTCAGTGTCCTTCTTTAACTCTACTTGAATTCTGCTTCTTACATCCACATTATGGTGGGGAGAGATCTAAAAGAGGTTTTCCTTCCTGAGAGTATAGATGTATCTATTATTTTGATGACATAATATTGACTGGATCAGATGAAACCCTAGATCAGATGATGGTACAAATGAAAAATGAGGGGATTTAGCCCACTCAGTCAAGTTTTGGGGAATACAATAGAAGGGGGAAATTAGAGGATTTCAGGCATAGTATAGGACAAACTACTGACACTTGCTTCTCCTATGATCTAAGAAGAGAATTTTTTGGACTTATTAGATTTTGGAAAATTGATGTTCTCCATCTGAGTATCGTGATGGCCCCCATTAACTTGGGTCACTTACAAGTCAACGTCTTTCAAGAAAAATTTAGAACTGACTACAATTCTGAAAGATGTAAAGCAAACTGTTCAGCAATCCCTCCCTTGGCCCTTATGATTCAATAAAGGGCCCTGTTTCCAGAGCTTTTTGTTCATAAAAACCAGGCTGGTTAAGCTTTTGGCAGATACCAAGGCAGTGTCTACAAGAAAATACAGTTAGGCTTCTAGAACCACTCATTATACTGCTTTTAAAAAGCAGTTCATTGCCTCTTACTGAGCCCTTTCCTTGTTAAATGAATTTGATATATGGCTTACAATTTTTCTTTCCAGCTCCAAATCTGTCCTCATACTAGGATACTTCAACATACATATCAATTCTGCTTTAAATACCCTAACTACTTAGTTTCCAAACCTGTTCACTTCCGATGAACTACTCTGCCAGCTCACTTCAGCCACAGAAAAAAATGGCCTTTGATTTTATCATAACCCACATTCATGCTCAAGACAGTACCACTTTCATGTTTAAGAACTCTGAAATCTCTTATCTGATCATAATTTATTTGCTTGTTCTGCTTTTTCACTGCCTTCCCTTACATAACCCTACTTTTTATCCACTTCCATTCCCTTGGCCCTCAATTCTCTCTCACGATATCTCCCTTGTACTATCCATTCTCTTCTCTTCTCTCCATCTTGACTGCTTGGTATCTGCCTTTCTTGAATGCCTAGCCCTCTTATCATATCACTGATTTTGCCCAGTCAAATCCCAACCTTAGATCACTTCTGCCATCGTGTCACCTTCATGCCTACACATGTGCTGCTGAACAAAAAATAAAAAAAATCATGCAACTGTTCTGGTCCACTATGTTACATAGCCTTGCCTGGACCCTTACTACTGCTATGCAATTCTATTATATCTCCCTTATCAATTTACTTTCCCATCTTCCAAAGAGGCTCTCTTTGACCTTTTTTTTCCCTCCTTTTTTGTCTAGGAAAAAAAAAAAAAAAGTTCTTTGTGTCTCTTTCCCTATAGGGCATATCAAAATTACTCCAAGGAGACACTGAAATAGTTTAGATAACTTTCTTGAAAGTTTAGGTAACATTCCTTTGGGTCTCTATATTAATGAATATCTGATATTTCCCCAATGGATCTCTGCCACAACAAGGACAATCCTAATAAAATTCTGAATATATCAAACAATGAGACTAGTATACGCAGGTCAAAAAGAAAGGAAGCCAGAAGGAAAAACAGAAAGAATGAATAAGAAATTATTTATCAGGTACTTACTCTGCACAGAGCATTGTACTAAGCACTAGGGATACAAATAGAAAAATAAGACAGTCTCTCTTTAGGAACTGAAATAGGGAAAACTAACACAGAATTACAACTGCAAATCAGATGGAAAAATCCTATAATCCTTAGGGTACAGAAACAGATGGTAATGCATCTTCTTGGATATCATTTTCACTGATAAAGTCATTTTGGTTTATGATGTTAAACAGAAGTATAGAAATTTAGAAAAACAAACAAACAAAAAACAAAATCAGATAAACTCAGACTACATATGGAGCTTTCAAAAGGAATTAGTTAACACCCAGGGTTAACTAAAATCAATCTCTCACCAAAACCAGACAAGATTTCCCTTTATCTAATACAATGGCTGGTGAATTTTTACCAATTTCTGTCCTTTACCTTTCCTTGCTATTTGTATTGGCTTCATTGCTCTGGGGTTTCTTGTCTCTTATACAGAGGAATTGCTTCATGCTCCAATTCCACCCCCATACTAGATTCTGGTAGTTTTTCTCTCTCTCCTTATTAGCTAGTTTGTCTCTACTAATGTTTCTGCCCCAACTGCTCTGATAATTAACACCTTGATATTTGGATTCTCAAGAATGGGGTGAAGTTGCCAGCTGCCTTTAAGATTTCACAAGGACCTCTACCAAAAGTAAAGAAGTAAAGTAAAAAAAGTAAGAAAGAAGATACAAACAGGAGATGACCCCATTCCAAGCACGGAGTTGCCTAGGAGACCAGGACCTCATGGCTCATGGCCCAGTGTGGGGAAATGCAATGCCCAACTAACCCTCTGGAATTTAGAGAGTAGTCCTTATACCTTGAGATTGAAGAAGAGGATGCTGATTTTCAATTCTTTAAAAGAACAGACCACTAACTATGGAAAAGAGTATGTTTTTCAGATAATAACCTGCAGTTAGATGGACAACTTCTAGATCTTATTTATCATTATAATATACATGCACACACATATCCATCAAAACAAACAACACAAAGAGAAGATGAATTGGTCATCAAATTAAACAAACAGTGGAAACTGGATTGCCCCTAAGAAACTGTAAAGCTCCTTTGTTGACTCCAAACTTCTCTAAAAAAATAAAGGTGTATTTTCAAAATACTAATATGCTGTAAATGTTTGGTTGAGTCAATAGATGTAGTAGCCTCTGAAGACATAGTATTTTACATGTATACATATGTATATGTATGTACAAGCATTTGCATCTGTGTACATATATAATATAGTCTTTGAAGATAGTGTTTAGGTATATGTATATAAACATATACATATATGTTGCTCTTATTAAATCATAATTAATATATATATGTATGTATTTAATTTTGCTTAAGGTGGCTTTGTAAGTAATATTTTTATTTCAAAACAGATTATTAGTTTATTTTTGAAATAAATACATTTTAGACTCAACGTGTCTATTAGGTTGCTATGAGAAAGACTAGTTGAAAAATTTAAAACATCACATTTGTCCTTGTTATCTTTATTACTATAAATCTTATCCCTTACAGAATCTATTATATATAAATACTATATTCTTGTGTCATAAATGGGGAGAAAGATAAAAAGACAATACTTAAAATTAAGCCTTTCTAGTTTTGAAGTTGGTTTAATGTATCTATTTTCCCATATTCCCTCCTGAATTTGTCATTTCTGTTAGGTATGAAGTGGTATCTCAGAATTGTTTTAATTTACATTTCTATAATCACTAGTTATTCAGAGCATTTTTAAAATCTGACTATAGATAATTTTGATTTCTTCTTCTATTCATATCCTTTGACCATTTATCAATGAGGAAATGGCTCTTTTACACATTTGACTCAGTTCCCTATATATTTTAAAAAGCGAAGTCCTCATCAAAGAAACTTGCTGTAAATTTTGGGGGGATATTACTTCATTGTCTATGGTACCTTTTAAATAGTTTCCCTGATTATCTCTTTTAATTAGATCTATTTTTGCTTTTGTTTTCTACAAGATCATGATTGCCACCCCTCCCTTTTTTATTTCAGCTGAAGTATAATAGATTCTGCCCGTTCCTTATTTTAATTTTGTGTCTTTCTGTTTTAAATGTTTCTCTTGTAAACACCATATTGTTGTGCTCTAGTTTCTAATCCATTCTGCTATTCACTTCTATCTTATGGATAAGTTCTTCACATTCACATTCACAGTTATAATTAGTAATTATGCATTTTCCTCTATCCTATTTTCTATTTATCCTTTTTCTCTTCTAATTCTGTTACTCAAAAGTCTGTTTTGCTTGTTGCTATTGCTTCCCTCAAACTACCTGTTCTTTTATCATCCCCTCCCTTCATTTTATCCTCCTCTCCTCCTATATCCCTATTATTTAAAATAGATTTCTAAACGCACCTGAATGTATATATATATTTTTTTTCTTTCCTTGAGCCAATTCTGATGAAATTGAGATTGAAGCATTGCTTCCCTTCTGTCCTCCTGATTTCCTACTTCTTTTAAAAGCGCTTCCTTAATGCCTTTTTTTTTTTGTGAGACAGTTTTCCCTATTCTAGTTTTCCCTTCCCCCTTCTCCCAGTGCATCTTTTTTTCTCACTCCTTAAAAAAAAAAATTTAGATCATTTCAACATAATTAAATCACACTCATGCCTTCTTCATATGGAGATTCTTTTTAATTGATAACTAATAATGATAAAATTCTTAGAAGTTGTGTGTATCATATTCCGATATAAGAATACAAACAATTTAAACTTATTGAATTATTTCTATTTTTCTTTCATGTTTACCTATTTATGTTCTGCTTGAATCTTCTATTTGAATATCAAGTTTTCTATTTTATGAAATAGCCATTTTCCTCCTGAAGGATTCTCCTCAGTTTTTCAGGATAAGTAATTTGTAATTATAATTCTAGGTCTCTGTTCTCCAGAATATCATATTCTAAATCTTCCAGTCCTTTAATGTGGAAGCTACTAAGTCTTGTATTTTGAATTATTTCTTTCTGACTCCTTATAATATTTTCTATTTGATCTTGGGGCTTTGAAATATGGTTATAACATCTCTGGGACTTTTCATTTTGTAATTTCTTTAAGGAAGTGATCAGTGGATTCTTTTAAATCCTTTTTCAGTTTCTGGTTCTAAGATATCAGGGCAGTTTGGGTTTTTTTTTTATTTTTTGAAAGATGATTTCTAGGGTCATTTTTATTATTATGGTTTTAAGGTAGTCCAATAAATTTTAAATTATGTTTTCTAGATCTATTTTTCAGATCATTTATTTTTCTAATGAGAGATTTCACTTTTTCTTTTCTTTTTTACTTTGTTTTATTCTTTCTTGAAGTTTTATAGAGTTATTAGTTTCCACTTAACAAATTCTAATTTTTAAGAAATTATTTTATTCAGTGAATTTTTGTGTCTCTTTTCCCCTTTTGGTCTATTCAGTTTCTTAAGGAGTTCTTTTTTGTGATTTTTTTTTTTTGTCTTTTTTTAACCATTAAGAAAATTCTGTTTTAGACAATTCTCAGAGGAAGAAATTGAAACTATATCCACTCACATGAAAGAGTGTTCCAAATCACTACTGATCAGAGAGATGCAAATTAAGACCACTCTGAGATACCACTACACACCTGTCAGATTGGCTAAGATGACAGGAACAAATAATGACAAATGTTGGAGGGGATGTGGGGAAATTGGGACACTAATACATTGCTGGTGGAGTTGTGAAAGAATCCAGCCATTCTGGAGAGCAATCTGGAATTATGCCCAAAAAGTTATCAAACTGTGCATACCCTTTGACCCAGCAGCGCTACTACTGGGATTATATCCCAAAGAAATACTAAAGAGCGGAAAGAGACATATATGTGCCAAAGTGTTTGTGGCAGCTCTTTTTGTTGTGGCTAGAAACTGGAAGATGAATGGATGTCCATCGGTTGGAGAATGGTTGGGTAAATTGTGGTATATGAAGGTTATGGAATATTATTGCTCGGTAAGAAATGACCAGCAGGAGGAATATAGAGAGGCCTGGAGAGACTTAAATCAACTGATGCTGAGTGAAATGAGCAGAACCAGAAGATCACTGTACACTTCAACAACAATACTGTATGGGGATGTATTCTGATGGAAGTGGAAATCTTCAACATAAAGAAGATCCAACTCACTTCCGTTGATCAATGATGGACAGGGGTAGCTGCACCCAGAGAAGAAACACTGGGAGGGGAATGAAAATTGTTAGCACTAAGATCTGTCTGCCCAGGTTGCATGTACCTTCGGATTCTAATGTTTATTGTGCAACAAGAAAATGATATTCGCACACATGTATTGTACCTAGACTATATTGTAACACATGTAAAATGTATGGTATTTCCTGTCGCCGGGGGGAGGGAATAGAGGGAGGGGGGGTAATTTGGAAAAATGAATACAAGGGATAATATTATAAAATATATATATATATATATAATAAAAAAAAAAAAAAAGAAAATTCTGTTTTTTAAAAGGAATTATTTTCATCACTATTTTTTGCACCTCTTTTATCAAGCTGTAAATTTTTTCAATTTTTTTGTACCCCTCTCATTCCCTACCCTGATCACATTGTTCCTCTACCATGCTTATCTCTTTCTTTAACTCTTCCAAGAATTCTTGTATGATTTGTGTCTAATTAGCATTTTTTTTTCCTTTGAGGCTTTGCTAGTACCTATTTTCACATTGTCTTCTTCCAAGTTTATATCTTGGTTTTCCCCTATTTTTGTTGTTTATTCATTTTTCTAGCTTAATTTTTGACTTTTAACTCTATGTTAAAGTTGGGCTGTTCTCACCTGAGAATAGGGAAGCACTGTCATAGGCTTCAGACTATCTCTTGCTGCTGTTTTCAGAGGTAGTTCTAGGTCTATGAATTTCCGGTGCTTCCAAGGTGATGTGATCTGAGGAGAGGTATGTCATTCCTCTCCTTGTCTGTGCTCTGAAAGGGATCTGGTTTCCTTGAAGCCACAAATATTAGTACTCCTCTCAGTCCTGGGATTCTGATCAGGTCTCTCCAGCAACTTTGAGCCCTAGAATTTCTTTGGCCTTGGAAGTGAGACCACAACTTCTTCTCCCTTGTGACTGACCACAAGTGCTCCTCTCCCTGAAACTGTCACCCGGAATTTCATATGGGCAGTAGAGGTGCCCATCAGTGCCAGAAGAGAGCCCCCTTATAATCTCTTTCTGACCAGTTGTCCAACCCCTTACAATCTCTGGGCTGAGAGCTCCTGAGTTCTTTTTGCTACTACAGTGGTCCATTGGTGCTGCTGCCTCCCAGTGCACTCCAGGCCAAACCCTGACCCAGGGTCAGAAACTACTTTTACCAACTTCCTAAGTTGTATTAGGCTGAGGAAAAAGGTCTTACCCAGAACTTTTTTTGGCTCTGCTTCTCTAAAATATAATTTAAGACATTATTTTAAAGTTATTTAGAGGGGAATATTTAGAGGATTTGGCTAGTCTGCTGCCTCTACATAGCCATCTTGGCTCCACTCCAATGTATTCTAATAGTCAGAAAGGACACAAATGATTCAAAACATTTCATTTAATGAAATATTGTAAGAAAAAAGGAAATAATTTTCATTACAATCCTAGCACACATTTTCCCACAGATATACCCTCATCAGAGGAAGAATGGATATACATAAGGAACACACATAGGGAGACACATATTGATTCAAGAAACAGTTATAGCCAAGGTAGATATATGAGAAGGCATGTGTGAAGTAGATAAATTGTAGGGAATATGTATGTAGCAATTACTATGTGCCAGGCACTATGCCCTGTGCTTTACAATGATCTCATCTGATTCTCAAAACAACCACAGGAGGTAGGTGTTATTCCTATTCTCATTTTATAGATAAGAAAACCTGGGCAAATAGAGGATAAATGACTTGCCCAGAGTCACAGAGCTAATAATTGTCTGAGGCTAAATGTGAACTCTGGCTTCCTGACCCAGCATCCTCTTCATTGTGCCATCTAGCTGCCCTATATGTATCAAAGGTCAATACATGCTCACATTGCTTTCTGTCAATGTCCTCATATAATGTTGACTGAGTCTGGTCCCTATTGAACTCTAACATACAGTACCTGTCTGATAAAGGCAGATAGGTGACATAGTAGCTAGAGTATTGTACTTAGATTAGGAAGTCTCATCTCTCTGAGTTCATATCTGGTCTCAGACACTTACTAGCTGTGTGATCCTGGACAAATCAGTTAATCCTGCTTACTTCAATTTCTTCATCTGTACAATGAGCTGGAGAAAGAAATGGTAAACCACTCTAATATTTTTGCCAAGAAAATCCCAAATGGGGTCACAAAGAGTTGGATATGACTGAAAAAACTTTCTGATGCTGCTCTGGATATTTAGCCCCATGAGTAATCTCTAGGGGATGTGTAATTTCTGCTAGATGTATAGTCTTTTTCAAATGTGGTTTTACTCAATATTACTCCATTTAATTAATAACTTCTGCTGGATAATTTCAGTCATGAACTTATCAAACAAGTGTTTGCAGTGCTTTCTTGTTCCAATTCCTGGCTTCAGTTTAAGTCTTTAACTATAAGGCTATTTCTTTTATGCTCTTTTAGTTCAAAGTCTGGAGCTTTTTATAGCTCTTTTAGAAAAGCTATTGCACTAGCTCTGGAACAGTAAAAAAAAGTCTTCGGTTTGGAAAAAATCTGCTCAGCACTTTTGCTTATGTGGATTGAACTGCCTTACTCCCTTCTGTGCCTTGAAAACAAGGAGATTCAGAACCCCAGTTACCAAGCTCTTTAGAATAATGAGCAGAGTCACTATTAGCCAAGTAGATTGAGCTTCAGGCTTACAGCTTCTTTGTATTAAACTTTCTGGTGTCTAGGCTCAAAGTCCCTGTGGACAATTTCAAATTAGCTCATGAAGGACATTCCTACCCTTCTGAATTTGAATTTCTGAAGGATAGACTACAAACATACAAGAACTAAATTAGAAATAATTAATAAGCAACTGCTCTGGGGTTTAGGATACCCAAATTTTCAATGCTAAACCTTTTCTATTCTTATATGTAGATAAGTAAGTGGGGAGAGAGGCACTGAGATAGAGCTAAATCACAGGAGAAAGTCTTTATGCCCATAGCAGCCTTTTGAATGTGGATATGGCTGGGCAGACTATAAAGGCTTTGAGCTCACCCTTACATTAGGACCACATGATAACATATCTAGAGCAGGAAGGGTCTAGAAGGGTGATCTAATCCAAATCTCTCATTTTATAGATGAGGAAACTCAGGAGGCTAATTGACTTGTCTATGATAGATATGTTATACTTCTATACCATAAGTAGTAAACATCACAAAAAAGATTTTATCTCATGTTCTGATTTCAGATCAAGTGCTTTTAAATACATAATTAAACATAGTGCATTGAACATGGCTTTCAAAGGTTTTTTTTCTTTATAATGTCATTGATATTTTGTAAAATGTTCTTGGTTTCTTCATTCTGTACCATTTCACATTCCCAGATTTTCCTGAAACTGTCTTTTTCATAATTTCTTGTGCTGCAGCAATATTCTATTATATTCATATCATAATTTATTTATTCATTTTCTAATTGACAAGTTACCAGAAACTTTCCATTCTCTGACATTACAAAAAGTCCTGCTAAAAATATTTTGCATATGAGTCCTTCCCTTTTTTCTGTGATCTGTCTGGTGCATAGGCCTAATGCAGAGGTGAACAAGATATTTTCTCTGATTATCATAACTTCTTAAACCTCTCCAAAATAGGAACTATGCTCCAGAGATTTTGGTTGTCTCCATGGTCTAGAGAACTAAGAACTCAGCAAAAAATTGGCAACATTCTCAGTCACTACTCTTTCCACTCTTCATATTCTCAGCAGCAGAGATAAGTTGATTCATACTCTTGCAATAGAAATCAGTTTTAGTGTACCTTCTCATTCTCAATTCTACACAGATCCAAACTGCATAAATATATTCAGGTTGCAATAGTAGTAGGGAGTATGACAATAGGGGGAGAAGGTAGTACTTTTTGCTGCATCAGAGTTCAGCCAAAGAATAGAGGAATGGAGAAAACTGGGGCAGGATGTGGGTGTGGAAGATGTGAGACAAAACACTAACGTAGAAGGAAAGAATCCAGAATGCCTGGGGCTAATTTTGTCTCCTCAAAAGGCACCTGGGAAAGAGACCTAATCTAGTGAATTGTAAATTATCAAGGGTTGAGAGAGTTTTAAACTATAGCTCCTAGGAAAATTGTCATCAAATGAGAGGAGTCAGAAAGTGAGCAATAGGGGAAAGTAAAGGAAAAATATTAAAATAGCCAAAGATTTCTAGAAGGAAGAAAACTCAGTTAAGGACCTTGAACATAAATAGTTAAATAAAGAGGGAAAATATTAATATTGGAAAAGAAAATAGACTCCATATTAGGAAAAGAGAATTCAAACATCAATAATCATTAAAAGAAAAATAAAAATGAATCATTAACTAATGAGCAGAGGACTCTCTATATTCTCAAAAGAGCATGAAACAGCATTGAGATGCTCCTGAATGGCTTAAAAGAGAAATAAGAATTATGAAAGCAGAATTATGGCCTTCATAGAAGAATAATAAAACAGAACAGAAAACCTGAAATTCTTGGTGGCAAATAGTAACAATAAAATTTGAAAGAGTACAATTGATCAAGAAGACAATTACATAGAAGTGAAGGACAGTTTAGAAGAAAAGAAGCAAAAAAAAAATGGCACTGTTAAAATAATATATGATCTCCCTACAAGCAAAACAAATTTATCTTAAAGACAATGTAAAGAGAGCCAAAGGAACATAAGAAGTTTTTAAAAAGCATGAACAAAATAACATAATAAATGATAGAAAACTTCCCAGAACTTTTTGAACACAGAAGACAAAAAGTCAATTGAAAGAATCCATAGATTTCCTTTAGAAAAAAATAAAACAAATAAAATTATACTGTGAATTCTAAAACACATGATAGTTCCATTGAACAATTTCATTGACAAGTAACAAATTCTGCATGCTGCCAGGAGAAAGACCTTCAAATATAAAGGAAAGAAGTTTTGAATAACATTTTGTACCTGCCGGAAAATACAGGAGCAAATGTAATAAAACATTCAAAACAGGAAAGGAGCTCAAGGTGACCTACTCTGCAAATCTTAGCTCAACCTTTATGAAAAAAGACAGATATACAATAATAAAAAGGTAGGCAAAATATGCAAAAGAAAAGCAGGTCAGAATCATTTTCTTCTCAAATTCTCCAGATATTAACAATATAAGAATGGAAGGGAATGGAAAATAATTGCAACAAGCAAGAATAACCACCAAAACAAAAGCAATAGAGAAACCATTAAGAAATTTCTTTCTAAATGTATATATGAAGAGACAAAGATAAAAACAAACATCAGATAGTAGTTATGATGGAGAAACAGGCAAGAAACATCATAGACTAAATTTCCCAATACCTCAGCTACAAGCAAAACAATACTATTATTGTTTTGTTTTATTTTGTAGGAATAAATTACCACATGAGAGTTCATAAAAGAAAGAAGAAGAGGAAGAATATAGAAGAGAATATGTGATGTGTTTTGATCAAGTAATAGCCTAATAATGAAGGGAAAAATAATTCTTATAGTCTCTCAGGAAGAAATAGCCTACTGGACAATGGATGAGGAAGAAAAGAGAGGAATGAAAAGGGGGGAAAGAAAAGAGAAAACTGTAAGGGAGAATGAAAAAAATCAAATAATCAATTAAATAATTGATTAAAAAGAAACTAATAAAATCAATTTAATTAATGTTAATAATTTATTAAATAATTAAATAGAAATTATAATTTTATTAAAATTACATTTATTAAATTAAATAATAAATAAATAAAAATTTAAATTAAAAAGTAAATAAAAAGAAACTAAGAAATAATTAAATTAATTAAAAGAAACTAAGAAAAATGTAGTAAAACTATAAGACAAAGGAAAGGGATAACAAATGGAGGAAAGGGCAGTGTTAAGGATAAGAAGAAAAATCTTGTTTGAATGGACTTCCTTTAAAATAGATAAAAGGAAGCTAAGTTGTACAGTGGATAAAATGTCAGGCCTGGAGACAGGAAGGCTCATCTTCATGTGTTCAAATCTGGCCTCAGACACTTACTAGTTATGTAATCTTCTACAAGTTGTTTAACCCTGTTTGCTTTAGTTTCCTCCTCTGTAAAATGAGATGGTGAAGGGAATAGAAAACCACTTCAGTATCTTCACCAAGAAAATCCAGAAAGGGATTATAAAGAGTTGAATATGATTAAAATGATTCAACAACAACAACAAAACAGATTAAGCTAAAATAAATATCCTTACAAAGAAAGAGACATGATTAAAAAATAGAGGTAGAAGAAACTAAAAACCTAAATCATAATTTTAAGTGTGAATTAAACTATCCAATAAAAAAAAAAGAGACAAACTAGACTTTAAAAAAAAACCCTCACAATCTGAAACATTTAAAAAACAAAGATCCACACAACATAAAACTAAAGGAATGGAATATTTTATTATTTATTATATTATTTATTATTATTATATATCAGATGAATCCAAAAAAACAGAAATTGCAATCAAGTTATCAGAAAAAAAAAAACTTTAAAAACAAACAAAAATAAGCAAACTACATTATGCTAAAAAAAAAAAAAAAAAAAAAAAAAAAGGCAATAAACCCATACCAATATTAAGCTCTATACTCCAAATAACTTAGTATCTAAATCCATAAAGGAAACATTTACTGAGCTATAGGAATATATATACATTGTAATGTAATAGCAACAGGACATTTCTATGTCCCTTTATCAGTTTTGGATGTCTAAAGGACAGATTTTTTTTCTTTGTTTTTAATTGAAGTTTGTTATTTTCAAAACATATACATGGATAATTTTTCAGCAATGACCCTTGCAAAACCTTGTATTCCAAATTTTCGCTCCCTTCACCCATCCCCTTCCCTAGATGGCAAGTAATCCAATATATGTTAAACATATATGTTAAATCCAATATATGTACAAATATTTATACAATTATCTTGTTGCTTAAGAAAAATCAGATCAAAAAGAAAAAAAAAGGTAAAATGCAAGGAAACAACAACAGTAGGAGTGGAAATACTATGTTGTGGTCCACACTCAGTTCCCACAGTCCTCCTGGGTGTACATGATTCTCTTCATCAAGAGATCTTTGGAACTGGCCTTAATTATCTCATTGTTGAAAAGAGCCACATCCATTAGAAATGATCATCTTCTTGTTGCCATGTACAATAATCTACTGGTTCTGCTCACTTAGCAGCAGTTCATGTAAATCTCTCCAGGTTTCTATGAAATCATCCTGTTGATTGTTTCTTATGGAACAATAATATTCCAAAATATTTATAAGGACAGATTTTTAAAAAGAGAAAAATTAAGAACTGAAAAAATTCCTAGGGCTAAAACTAATGGAGTCTTTTAAATGGAATTGCTAAATAGCATGTGTATTTCTTAGCAGCACATGGAACTTTTACAAAAACTGACCAGAAATGAGGGCACAGAAATATTGTAAACAAATTTTAAAGAAAAGTAAAAACAGCAAACACATTATTTACAGATCATAAAAGAATGAAAAGTCATTGGTTCAGGGAGCACAAAGACACAGACCAAAATAGAAACATGACAATGAAATCCATGGTTAACTGTAGCCTATTTGGGGGAGGTGAAGGAAAAGGAAAGGGGGAAGGAGGGAGAAAATAGAGTAAAAGGTGCACAGCAGAGAACAAAAGAAAATCTATATGGAAACAAAGAAAATATGGATAGTAATGAATACAACATTTTCTATTGTTATAGATATATATTTTTTGAAATGGAAATTTACTGTTACATATTTTGAATTTTCCTTAATGTTCTGCTAGGCACATAACAGTGTTGTTTTTGTTTTTAACTTTTTATGTCTTTTTTTAAAAACAAAACAAAACAATTTTTTTGTTTTTCTTATTTGACATTTAAGCTTTAAATAAATATATACATTAAGAGGAAGGAGAGGAAAAATTGGAACAAAAGGTTTGGCAATTGTCAATGCTGTAAAATTACCCATGCATATATCTGGTAAATAAAAACTATAATCAACTATATATATATATATATATATATATATATATATATATATATACACACACACACACATACATACATATATTAAAATGAGAAAAAATAAACATTTCCCAATTACATTTTTTTTAAAGTCAAGAAATAGCTTGAAAAATGAACAAACAAAAAAGATCTGGCTATAAAAAGCTATATGGTTACAGGGAAGATCAAAACACAAGCTCAGAAGAAAACAGTGTGAAAATTGTTACATGGAAAGCCTCAAAGAAAAAATGCAAGTTGAACTACAAGATTTCCTGGAAGAATTAAAGAAGGAGATTAATGGTAGAAGAAAAATTGGAAAAGATACAATGATACAAGAAAATTAAGAAAATAAAATTAACACCTTAGTTCAAGGGGCTGAACACTGAAAATACTGAAGAAAATTACACATTAAAAAAAAAAAAACAAAAAAAAAAAACACTGATCAATTGGTAAAAGAGGAGCAATAATTCATTGAAGAAAGGAACTTAAAAGGCAGAATTAGTCAAATGGGGAAAAAAGGGGGAAAAAAGCTCACTGAAGAAAATAAATTACTTAAACATTAGAATTAAACAAGCATGTATGATTTGTATGTATGACTCCCTGTGTCTTCACATCATCATAGTCAACTCACATCCATACCCTCTAAGTATATTTCTTCTGTCTACCCTAATAATGGTATTTAACATGGAAGTATCTATCTTGTTTTATCCTGTGACTCCATGATATTTGAATTATTTCTTTCTTACTGCTTTTAACATTTTGTGTTTGACCTGGAAACTGTGAAATTTGACTTTAATATTCTAGGCAGTTTTAATTTTGGGATCTCTTGCAGAAGTTGATCAGTGGATTTTTTTTTCAATTTTTTTCCACTCTGATTTTAGAATACCAGAACATTTTTTCTTGATATTTTCTTCAAAGATATTATCTGGGCTTCTTTAAACATGTATTTCAGGTTGTCTAGTAATTCTTAAATTATCTCTTCTTAAACTATTTTGATAAATACGATAAATTATTTCTTCTTGACATATCATTTTTGAGTTCTTCATAATTCTTTGGTTTGAGATAAATTCATATTTTATTTTGAAGTTGTGCATATAGAAAATCCATTGTTGTTTTTTCTGAGTTTTTATTTTATTTTCTCAGTTACCATAGCAACTTTGAGTTCACATTCTTCTGTTGTTGCTGTTGTTTGTTCATTTTTCCAGCCTATTCCTTGACTTCTAACTATATTTTAAAGGTGGGCTCTATTCCCAGGTATGGGAAGTACTATTCTAATATTCAGATTTTTTTGTATTGCTATTTTCAGAGCTAGTTCTGAAGGTCTATAAGTTGTTAGTTCTTCAAGATGCTATGACTAAGGAAAGGTGTGGTCATTGTTCTCTTGGACTGTGCTCTGATCTTTGGATGACCACAACTCTCTTTTCTACCCTGGACTTGTGACCAGATACTCAGTTTTGCTAGTGCTTCTCCTCACCCTGGAAATGTGATTCAGAACCATGTATAGGCAATGCAATAGAATCTTGCTTCTAGTGCCAGCAAATGATTCTCTATAACCTTTTGAACAGTTGCCTGACTTCCTTTCTGTCTATAGGCTGAGAGCTCTAGCTACTACCACCAATGCACATACCTCCAAAGTCTGCTATTGGCTTGCTAAGGCATACCCTATGCTGGACTGCTCTCCACTTTTATCCCAGTGAGATAGATTTTTCCTGATGACATCCTAAATTTATTTCTGCTGAAAAATTGTTTTCCCTTCTCCTTTTGTTGATTTCATCTTTTCAGAATTTATTTTCAGGAAATTGTTTTATTTTTTTAATAGCTTTTTATTTTCAAAATACTTGCAAAGATACCTTTCAACATTCACCCTTACAAAACCTTATGTTCCAAATTTTTCTTCCTCCTTTCCCTCTACCTCCTCCCTTGCATATCATGCAAATAATACATTATATGTTAATCATGTGCAATTCTTCTAAATATATTTCCACATTTATCATGCTGTACAAGAAAAATCAAATCAAAAAGGTAAAAAATGAAAAAGGGAAAAAAAAAAAGGTAAGAAAACAACAACAAAAAAGGTGAAAATAGGTTGTGACTCCCACATTCAGTTCCTATAGCCCTCATTCTGGATGCAGATGGCTTTCTCCATCACAAGTCTTTTGGAATTGACCTGAATCACCTCATTGTTGAAAAGAGTAAAGTCCATCACAGTTGATCATCAATAATCTTGTTGCTATGTATAATGTTTTCTTAATTCTAGTTACTTCACTTAGCATAAGTTCATGTAAATCTCTCTTGTCTGATATCATCCTGCTGATCATTTCTTATAGAACAATAAAATTCATTATACTCCTACACCATAACTTATTCAGTCACTCCCCACTAATGAGCATTTATTCAGTTTCCAGCTTCTTGCCACTACAAAAAGGGCTGCCACAAATATTTTTGCACATATGGGTCATTTCCCCTTTTTTTATGATCTCTTTGGAATATAGACCCAGTAGAGACACTCTTGGATCAAATAAAATGCATAGTTTGATTATCTTCTGGTCTCATATTCAGGGATTCCCATTTCTTTAATCTCCTTAATTCCCATGAGCACTTGTACTCTATCTCAGTTACATAGAAAGACAGTTATATCTTTGATATTTCAATCATTATTAATTCTATTAATTTCCTTGTGCAAGAATTCTGACATTTCTTTATATGATTATAATCTAACTAGAACGTACATAATGGTCAGCTATAATTTCTTAGAGTTGTTTTTTTCCATAAATAACATGTATAGCAATGTCAAGATTGTGAAATATACTTGTGCTTTTTAAAAAAATGTGTTAGCAACAAAATTTCGCACAAGATAAAACTTTATAATTTATTTTTCTGTCAGACCAATAAGCCAAGTATTAGAATACTATGATCTGAAGAAGATGATAAAGGAATGAATAAAAAATCAGTACAATGAGGTCTGCATATTTATTTTAGTTTATACTTGTTATAACAAGGGCCATTTTACTGGCAGTAAGTTGTTCTTCATGGTACTGGTTAACTGCATAAGAGCTTTAGGGACTATGTCTGGCCATGTGGTGACCTAACTCTAAAAGAACTCTATATTTTGTAATGACATAGCATATGTATGTCTGCTGGTTGTCCTCAATCCTGTGCTAGTTGTAGTGATGATAGTGGTAGGGGGAATAGGGGGTAGAGCAAGATACTGCATCAGTTAAAGAATCATCTTTCAACATGTACTCTTTCTTTCACATATACCAGGTAGTATTATTTAATTCTAACTTTCCCAGTGAGTGGTAGGGACGGCCTGCCTATGCAGAAACATAATGAACAAAGTTAGTGCAGGGAGATTTAACTGGCTTAGTTTTACCTGGACCCTTGGAAGCTTTTTCCTTTATTTATATGTTTGTGCTTTCTAGCTTTCATGTGAATCAATATCTATCCTGAAAAAGGATATGATCAGATTTGAAGTATCATTCCTAGTCCCTATCTTCTGTGCTCCTTCAAATTAATTAATTGAAAAGTATCAATTAATTTTTTGAAAAGGTTATTTACTGAGATGAAATAGCAAATACAAGTCAAGGTAAAGTTTAGGAGGACCTCATCCCATTTACTAAAATATGAGTTATAATAGCTCATGATTATCTTCTTCAGAGCTCTTGGAGAAGCCATCCACTGAGAAGAAAGTTGGTCCAAATCTGAAAATTTTATCATCAGGTATGTACAGGAATAGTTTGGACAGGACACAGCTGAGGTATATTTTTAAACTCCTAATTATAAATCCTGGAAATTATGTTATATTATAATATTAAATATCAGTAAGGATCCTTCCAAATCTGTGGGTATAAATGTCACACAATTTACAATCCAATCCATTTATAACTTAATTTGTGGGTTATAAATGAATATAGATACCCATTTATAACAATAATTATAAGTAACTAAATTGTTTTAAGTTGTTCTGTCAATGTATACTGTGAATTTTATTTTTATCATTTCTTTTATATGAGAAAATAAATTACCAGTCTCATACCTTAAATTCATTTTATTTCTCCTTGTGCTTTTCAGGACATAAGCCATGATTAAAATAACAAAGGAAACCTAACTTCTCTTTAGGGGCAGTCTCTTCAGATTTGAGCCTGGTCTAACTAAACACATGCCTCAGTATAGAACGGAGAGTGGGCACAGTGCCACAACCCTTGGTAGTCCAGAAGTGGTTCCTTGATGTTGAAATAGAATGACTTAATATTTTGAGTAAGATCTTGAAAAGAAAACATATAATCAAATATCACAAGGATTTTAACTGATACTTTTATGTTGAATTGTCAAAATAAGAAAGTCAAAGTGGTGGTGAAGCAATGGCGGCACCAGTTAAAAATGTATTGTTTGGTTTGGACTTAGATAAAAATTCCTTTTCCCATATCTCTATGTCAGTATGGGTTAAGAAGATCCCCTGAAATGATGGTTTTGTTAACAAATATGTAGTATGAAAACCAATATTAAATAAAATTAGTATTTCTGTCCCTAAAATAGCCTAACTGAACTAAAATCATCACACATAGTTTACTATGTTGAAAGAATAGGACATTATGATTAGTATCAAATTTCAGTAGATATAAGATGAATGTGATTCAAATTAATTTAGGATTGTGCCAAATGGGAAGAGAAAGTCCTTTGAGCAATCAAAAATAATGCTGAAATCAAATTAAATATTAATGGAAATTTGAGATTATCAGGAAACTACTATTCGTTTATGTTTTATTTAAGATTTTAAATATCAGAAAAAAAAGAAGAAAATTGTGCAGAAGTTTTATATATACTTTGTAACTAAAACAAGTCTAACTAAGGGAGGAGTCTTAAAAACTAACTAACCGGAAAAATGTTTCTTTAATTTCCTATAAATGTATCTTTAGAAGGTAAATATTATCTCACATATTTCTTTATGTCTTTATAATACTTCAAATGGATTTGTATTTCTCCAGGATTAGAAGAATTTTTCAATTCTAGTTTTGGGAATAAGATAGCATGGCAAGGAACACATATCTAAGTAGAATAAAATTTATTTTTTCATGTTTTCTTTACACAATAGAATTCATAATGTTCACAATACCTGCCCTCTCACTGGAGCAGAATGAATATATTCTCATCAAAAGGAGAACTTTTCTCCTTAATTTTAGACATTTACTAGGTAGGCCATTACAGCATCCCTTTGGATTTATTCTCCCAACTCCTATTACTTTAAGACTGGGTTTCCAATGGGATAATATTACTATTCCCCTCAATGTACCAGAGATAACGAAAGGGGTTGTGGGTTCTAATATTATGACACATGAGCTCCCATTTTGTGTATTCTCCCAAATTAGTCAACTAGAATTGGTCCAGCCATTCTGGAAAGTAATTAAAAACTATCATCTATCCCCAAAGTCACTAAACTATGTATATTATTTGACTCAGTCATACCAGCACTAGAAATATACTCTAGAGAAAGAGGAAAAGGACCAATATGCACCAAAAGTAGTAACTCTTTGGTGGGGCAAAAAACTGGAAATTAAATGGGCATCCTACTAATGAATAAATTATGGGAAAGATCTTAGGGTACAAGAATATAATTGAATATTGTTGTGTTATAGGTGGTGACAAAAGATAGCATATGAATTATTCTTTGAAAGAATTTAAGGATTACCTGATGAGAAAACTGAGGCAAACAGGTTAAATGGCATGCCTAGCATTACAGAAATAATGTCTGAGGCTATATTTGAACACAGGTGCCCAGTGATGTATAAACTAAGCCATCCAATCTAATTCAGCCCTATATTAATAGAGGAGAAATCTGAGACCCAGTAAAAAAAAAAATGCCTTGTCTAAGGTTTCACCACCAGTGAAGTGATAAAGCCAGAGTTCTAACTGGCATCTGGCACCAAAAATAGAAAGACAAAAGGCATTAATAAGGGGGAGAATGAGGGAAGCTTTATGGACGAGGTGTCATCTGAGTTCGGTTTTAAAAGATAGATAGCAATTTAACTAGACAAGGACATTCTATGCACAATTGACCACATGAGGAAGGGCATGTAGGTAGCATTATAGTTTGGTATGAAAGAAAATATCACAAAATAAAGTTTAAGCTTGAAAGCTAGAGGGGCATCAAATATTAGATTATAGAAGACCTTGAAAACCAAGGAGCTGGGGGAATGGAGTTCTTATGTTCATAGTATATGTATAACTACTATGGCAGGACTCAGAAAGATAGATAAAAAAGGATATAAAATAGAAACGTGAGATTACCACAATAGTCTAAAAAGAAGGGTAATAAATATCTGAGCTTGGATGGAATTAGTAGAGACAAAAAAGAGAGGACAGATAGGAGAGATGTGGAAGAGTTGATGATGGATTATATGTGCTAGGTAACAGATAAAATTTGGTATATAGATTGTGTGTGAAACATGAAAGAACATAAAAAAATAGCCATAAAGTTGTGAAGAGATAAGAGGTGTAGATGTTGTCAGAGAACGAAATAATGAAGCCAGAAGGAGGAAGAGCATGTTTAGGGGGGAAAATAATAATTTTAGTCTGAGACATGCTGGACACACAGGGATGCTTTTTATAAAGTTGGAAGTGTGAGTTTGGAACTTGGAAGGGAGATCAGATTTGAGATTTAGATTTGGGGATCATCTCCATATGTTGAAGTTATGAGGTGCAGTCAGATTTTCTCTGTACTAGGTCACTAAACTGATAAGGTTCAAGGTGATACCAAAAAAGTATATTGGAGTTAGGGGCTGGTGCCTTGGGTTGTCTCCAAAGAATTTGTAAGCATAGATATCCTCCAGATCTAGGGGCAAAGATTTTATTACATTACTAAGAACAGGATAAATGCCAAGAAAAGTTAGTTGATTAACTCCCCAGAATGTCTTGGCAGGAGGAATATGACAAGTGTAGGGCTAGTCCTAGAAAGGAGTTAACTAGTGGATGAGGTCTGTAATCAAAAGTCCATTTGAACAAAAGGACTACTTAAGAACAAAAGACTCACTTAAAGTTGAGAAGATCCTATCAGTGCTCTCTAATTGCCTCAGGGAATAGCTCGGTTCTGTCAATGCTCATCTAGCTACCCAAGACATAGAGGTAGTGACTGAAGTCTAGGGAGTAAATCAAGTTGTTGAGGCCCAGTGAAGAAAGGCTTAACCTGGAGCAGGAGACTAGGCAGAGATATCTAGATCTCTGGATTCCAGATAACTGGAAACCAAGAGTTGAAAAATAGAGGAGAGTAAGTAAAGCAGGGAAGACCAGCCTTTCCCCTCTTTACCCTACACTGTCCTTCTCTTCCTGTTTAAATGTCATTGAACTGAAACATTGAACACATACGTACTCAACTTTCCCTACTCTCTTCCATCATATTCAGGGTTGCTATGAAGGTAAATGGAAAGAGATTAGGGGGATGATTGAGTGAAGTGTTCCAGAAAAGGAGAACACTTAATTCCTTACAATTTTATGTGACCATAAAACAAAGGCTCAAATATGGAAGTATGCCCAAAGGGTTATCAAACTGTGCAAGCCTTTGATCCAGCTGTGTCTCTGCTGGGTCTGTATCCCAAAGAAATCTTAAAAGAGGAAAAGGGACCCATATGTGCAAAAATGTTTGTAGCAGCATTTTTTTTTTTTTTTTTTTTTTTTTTTTGTAGTGGCAAGGAACTGGAAACTGAGGGGATACCCATCAATTGAAGAATGGCTGAATAAGTTATGGTACATGAATGTTATGGAATATTATTGTTCTATAAGAAACAATCATCAGGATGATTTCAGAGAGGCCTGGAGTGACTTACATGAACTGATGCTGAGTGAAATGAGCAGAACCAGGAGATCATTATATACTTCAACAACAATACTCTATGATGATCAATTCTGATGGACGTGGCCATCTTCAACAATGATATGAACCAAATCAGTTTCAATAGAGCAGTACTGAATTGAACCAGCTACACCCATCGAAAGAACACTGGGAGATGACTATGAACCCTCTACATAGAATTTCCAATCCCTCTAATTTTGTCCACCTGCATTTTTTATTTCTTTTACAGGTTAATTGTATACTATTTCAAAGTCCGATTCTTTTTGTACAGCAAAATAACTGTATGGACATGTATACATATGTTATCATAGAACGAAATAATAAAGCCAGAAGGAGGAAGAGCATGTTTAGGGGGAAAAATAATAATTTTAGTCTGAGACATGCTGGACACAGGGATGTTTTTTAGAAAGTTGGAAGTGTGAGTTTGGAATTTGGAAGAGAGATCAGACTTGAGATTTAGATTTGGGGATCATCTCCATATGTTGAAGTTATGAGGATTTCCTTCTTGCACAGCCATATAAAATGGCCTTTTGACAGAGCAGATAACCAGCATAGGAACATTAGGAGATCTCTCTCTTTTGTCAGTTGTGTCTGACTCTTTATGTTCCCATTTGGGGTTTTCTTGGCAAAAATGGAGTGGTTTTTCATTTCCTTCTCCAGCTTATTTTACTGAGGCAAACAGGGTTAAGTGACTTGCCCAGGGCCACTCAGCTAATGTCTCAGGCTAGGTTTGAACTTATGAAGATGACTCTTCCAGACTTTAGGCTCTGGCATTGCATCACTTACCTGCCAGTATCTATCCCTAACCAAATAATTAATAAAGTGACATCTGGCTTCTCTTTAGGTTCTCAGAAAGGAGGTTATGGGCTGAATACAGAATGTATTGGGAAAGTAGAATTTCAAGTGTTACCTGAGATATATAACTCAAACACACCCAGTCTGTGCCTCCTTTCTGACAATTCTTTATCTTTGTTCCCCTTTCAGTGCCAAATTTTAAGAGTTGCCTACACTCATTGCTTCTCCTTTCTCCCATTCCTTTTTAAATTTATTTTTATTTTAAAACTTAATAAAGACCAAATAAAATGCATATTTCATATACACAATAGAATAGAAAAAAAGATTATACATTAAATTATAGATCTCTTATACAACTTACTTTTCTTTAAAAATATATGTTTATATATTATTGCTAATGTTTATAATAATAATGCAATACATTTAACATGGAACTTTCAAAGTAATTCAGTTTTTCCACAGCCTCTCTAAAAATTGTCATTTTTCTAATTTTGTAATTTTTAACAATGTGATAACTGTGAGGTGAAGCTTTCAGAATTGCTTTAATTTGCATGTCTCTCTCCATTTATGAGTAGCAGTTATTATTCATGTGATTACTGATATCTTGGATTTCTTCCTTTGAAAACTATTTAATTCCTTAAACATCTAGGATATGAGACCATTATTAAAACAAACAAACAAACAAACAACTATAAATCTACAAAGACTTTTTCCCAGCTAATTATTTCCCCTTTTAATTTGTTAATGGAATTAGATGTTTGCATAAAAAGTTCAAAAATTTTAAGTATGAAAACTATGTTTTATCATCTATGACTCCCTCAAACTTTTTTTTTTTTTTTTTTTTTTTTTCATGAACTCTTCCCATCCTTATCTAGGTATCTTCCTCCTTGCTTGTCTAATTTTTTACCATGTTAATATATGAACTAAGTCACATATTCATTTAGAACTGATGGGGTGAGTAAGACTTCAGAGGAAGGCCAAGTCCCTGCTAGCAGTCCAGTGTTTGGATTGGACATAGGAAAGGGCAGTGACAAGATTATCTGAATCCTACAGTTACTGTATACAACTAGGAGGCCAAGCTAGACATTTTACACTCCCCTCCCAGGTTATTACTTTCTGAGACAAGCAGGGTGGGGGATTGACAGGATTATCTTGTCCTTAAATGGGCCTTTGTTGTTTTCAGAAGTGGGCCCTTGTTGAATTTCTTACATTGGCAGTATTATCTTGACACTACCCCCCCTCATCCCCAGTTGATATATACATTCGGGAGGCCAAGCTATAGATGTCAACACCTTTATTTTGTATCTTATAAAAGATACCCCCTTTTTAATGTTAATTGCAAGTTTCTTAGAGAAATTTACCTGCCTTATGGGTCAAATTATTTCCCTCTTGTTAATAGCAAGTTCTATTAGGGAACTTTGTCCGCTTTATAAGCATCTTATAAATGGCATATTCATCAAGAACTTTGCCTGACTCATGGTATCATAATAAAGCTGTTTCCCCTTCACTGGAAGATGGCCTGAGGCTATGAATTTTTTCTGCACAAATCCCCACCTTCAAAACTTCTAGTACCTATCAGAACTAGTCTTGTCATTTGGTACTCCTAATGACAAGGAGTCATTATACCTAATTTCCACCGGACATCTTTCCAAGTTCTCTAGCAGTTTTTGTTCATAAGGTTTGCTTCAGGAGTTGGGGTTGTGGCGATCATCAAATACCATACTACCGGAGTTGTTTGCTTCTAAAGTGCACACCTATTCTGTTCTGCTTGTTGACTTATATATTTTAACCAATATCAAATAAGTTTTGATACAATTTAATGCTTTGAAGTATAGTTTGAAGATCTGGTAATGTTAACCCCTCTACTTTCCCACTTTTTACATTTTTCCTTGGTATTTTTGACTTTTTAATGCCTTTAGTTTGCATTTAATTAGCCTACAATAACTGTTTTTTGTGCTTGTTTTAAACTACAAGTGCCCTGTGCGGTGCGCACACTGGCGGCTATGGGAAGTACCAGGAAAAGACATTAGTCGCCCTCTCCTTCAGGCACTCGATAAGAAGGCAGATGTTTTCCCTGATGGGACAATACAAATCCCCCGTGCAAACCTCCCCTTTGTCTTCAGCGCCCGGCTTCTCTAGTTTCCAGTCAAAGTTCCCTGTCCCAGGTGCTTACACCAACCCTGATCGCTTGCCCTCTCTTTCCCCAGTCCCATTTGCTACAGGAAGCCTATAATACAGCCTTTGTGGTGCTTGTCACCGAGGTGCATTCCCTTCCCATCGTCTTTGATTGGTCCTACGTGAACCCCTCCCGCCCACATATGCCCCACGAGCAAAATTCTCCTCTCCTATTGGTCATTGAAGCTGCCAATGAGATGCGTGACTTAAAGGGAGGCAACACGTTCGCCGCCGGCACTTTCGGGAAATGGAGTTCTAGAGTTCCTCCCGAACATGCGCTGTTCGAATTTGAGGCGTTTCCGAGAATCTTGACTAGATTTCCGGGCAGGGAGCCGAGTGTAAATCCAAAGAACTGACTGGGTTCCCCTAACCCGGCCCGAGTGGGTGAGTCCCTAGGGACTGGGCGTAGTTCCATTTTCCCTCTCTAGACCGTGTCCGGGGGGTACAGAGGCGGATACTGTGAAGGGCAGCCCGGATTCCTCCTCAGGGACGCTGTGGGGAATGGGAAGCTGGGGTGAGGAGGAGGACAATTCTCTAATCTTGCACCGCTGTAGGGGGAGGGTGGGAGACTGGGGAGGATACCACTGATGGGCGAGGGCTGGGAAGTCATCTCTGGCTGGGGCCAGGGGGAGGCTGGGGAAGCAGCACTGATTGGTGGAGGGCCAGCCGGGAAGGGCATCACTGTGGAGGGGGAGAGAGGCCGGGGAGGGCATCCTTGGTGAAGAGGGCCCCCTCCCCCACCCCATCTCCTATATCCTGCATCCTGAAGGGAACTTCTTGTGCTCTGGGAGCGGAAGATCCTGTAAGGACACTCATTAATAAAATAACTGTCCATTGAAACTTCAACCATAACGAGCTTTTTGTCTCTACTTGGCCCCAGCTCAGAGGCACCAAACTAGAGGCTTGACACCCCCCCCTTTTTTTTTTTTTTTTGATAAACTATTTTTTCAGTGATGGTTTAGGAGAGCCGATGGTAAAGTAAGGCCTGACCTCGAACCCAGAGCACTTAATTAAAGACTGATATCTTCTCCATTGTATGGGAAAGAGGGGCCTGGGCTGACGGGAGTGGGATTTGGGACTTGGAGAATAAAGCTGGGACAGGAGAAAAGGGGAGAACTTGTGTGTCATTTTCTTATACTTTTCACTTTCCCTTAAGATTCCTGGAGAGAACCTGAACTTTTCTCGAACATTCCCCTACAGAAACTGATCTGAAGAGAGCACGCAGAAAGTTCTGAGGCTAGACTCTACATTGAGCGATGACTTCAGCCGGGGGCTGCCCAATTTCGGCTCCTCAGGAGTTGGAGGGGCTCCTGATAGTCAAGCTGGAGGAAGACTGTTCTTCAGGGCAGGAAATCTCCATGGTGGGTGATAGAGCAAGCCCTGAGATCTGCCACCAGTGCTTCAGGCATTTCTGCTACCAAGAGGCCGCTGGACCTCGACAGGCTTTCCTCCAACTCCAGGAGCTTTGTCATGGCTGGTTGAGGCCCGAGATGCACTCCAAGGAGCAGATCTTAGAGCTGCTGGTATTGGAGCAATTTCTGACCGTCCTCCCTGGCGACATCCAGACGAGGGTACGGGAGCGACATCCAGGGAGTGGGGAAGAGGCGGTGACTCTTGTGGAGGAGTTGCAGAAAGAACATGAGCAGGTGAGAAAGCCTTCTGTGACACTTGATAGGGTATAAGAGATTGGACCATAAGGCAGTTTAATTTCCCCCAGGAAGTAGAGTGAAATTAACATTGAACTTGAAAGTCAGGAAACCTAGAGGGAGCTCCCAGCTCTGGCACTCATTAGCTGGGTGACCATAGGCAAGTTGTTGGACATCTCTGACTTTAAGCTTCATCTGTAAAGTAGATGGGGAATATAGAGTGGGAAAATGCTTCTACTATATACTTTGAGGTTGTTGAGTAATAAGTAATAAGTAAGTATTATGTAAATGTGAGGTTTTTATTACTTGCAGTTAGCATTTGACACATTGGCCCTGGTAGCTTTCAGCAGGCAGACCTAGAAAAGCAGAAGAATTGCTATTTGTGATATTTACATTACATAGGGTTTCCTGGGAAGAAGTTGGCTTTTCTTTCCTGTTCAGGAGCATATCTGAAGAGAATTCCAGGAAACTTGAGTAGGGCCTCTTCTTGGACTGAGGCTAGACCCTGAGCTGAATGATGACTTCAGCTGTGAGCTTTGAAGCTTCACTTTCTCAGGAACAGGAAGACTCCTGTGAGTCAGGCTGGATGAAATTTGTAGTTTGGGGCAGCAAATCTCTGTGCAAGACTAGAAAGGTTTAAAGTACCTCCTTTTCAGCAGTATTAGGGTATGTATCTCATAAATAGTCCAGTTTTCCAACTGAGTTTCTGAAGTTCAGAGAGGTGTGACTGACTCTTACTTGACTGTGATTACCCAACTAGTAAGTAACAGAGCTGTAACTCAGCATAATTCTTTTTGCCTTTCAATAATTGCTCTTCCCACTATGCCCAAGCATCAATGTCCTGGCCTTTTCTCTTTTGCAATATTCATTCCCAGTTGGTCTGTTAACTTGGAAAGCAAGTTTGACACTTCAAGCACACTAGTTTTCAAGCCACACAAATTGACTTCTCGAGGATGCTGCCATGCTCAAAGGAGTAGCCAGTGAAGTTGTGTAAGGTCTGAATGGGAACAGTGTAGATAAATGTGACAATACCTCTTTGAACAGGGACCAGGTCTATTTCAGTCGCATCATTTCTTTCAGTACCTATGTGATTGTCCAGTATACTTAGTTCAAATCATCCTTCTTTCTTTTCGTGAAGTATGCCTTGAAGTTTACTATTAAGGATTCTTTTTTAGAATCCAGTAGTGATACGATTTGCCATTGGGCCCTGTTAGAGTAATGAATGATATGGGCTGGTTTCTAGGTTACAATCCATGGGCAGAGACAAGCAGTACCTTTGAAAGAGACCTCACCACTGAAAGCAGCACAGGAACCACCGAACTTCAAGCTGGAGCCATCAGATATTGAGCAGAGCCCTTGCCTTGAACTACAGGAGCTGCCGGGCCCTAGCCCTAATGGGGGGCCCCAGTCTCTACAGGAGAGGGGTGAGGAGCAGAGATTCATCTGGGGAGAGAAACCCCTTGAGGGGAGGGATGTTAGAAAAAGTAACCACAAAGGGTTTATGGTTCTGCCTAAGAATGGGATATACATTGATAGTGTCTTTTTTTGATTTGGAGTATGTGGGGGGGGGGGTGATAATGGTGGTGGGGAAATAGGCTGCAAAAAATATATAATTCCTATATTCAATATAATAACAAGTAGGAATTAGAACACAATTTAGAATCAACACCACTATTTGGAACCAATTTACCATGTATATACCTTTGTTTTTCTTTTTTTTAGAATGTCAGTTCAACAGGAACTGAGCAGTACGGGAGAAATCAGCTCTTTGTGGTGAATAACATAGCATCAAAATAGGAACAAGAATGCTATTCTTATTCTTTTGATTTGTCTCCTTCAGCATCATCTACTCCCTGGGTTTCTATATTTCCTTCAAAGGCAGAAGGCACCAAAGACAAAGAGACAAGGGGGTCTCAGGTGATATGGCGGTTCCCATTATTCTTCCTGTGCTCTAATTTCTATTACCTGAATGTTATTATTTCAGAACCTCCATATCAAGTCATGTGCAGAAAATCTGTATGAGGGTATCATCTCTCTGTTTCATTTGTTGTCTCTATATAACATAGACCATATGTATTCATATACAAATCCTGCCCTCAATGTTTGTAGTTTTTCTTTTACATTTTAATAGTCAATAGTTCTTAGAGTAGTATGTGTTAAAAAGGAGTTTTTGTACAGTTTCAGTTGCCTGTGACTTTTGAGGATGTGGCAGCATACCTTTCTCAGGAGGAATGGAGGCATCAGGAACTCAGTAAGAAGGCTCTTTCCAGAGAAACCATGCAGGAAAATTATGAGCATGTGGTTGCATTAGGTAAGAACTTCTTACTCAGTAATAAAGATCAATGGTTATCTTGCAGTAGTACCTATCCCTTGGATAGCCAGGCTACTTATATAAGTTCCATGTAGTACAGGAGGAGTCAGATAGAGGGAAGAACCAATCTAATGTGGACCCATTTTGGCTTGGGATCTCAATGCTACAAGGTCTATTACCTAAGATTAGGACCAATGAACCATGTTAGTAGTCCTGGAGTAGGATATATCAGGAACAAAGGAATTACTAGACCAAATGGGCTCTTGTAATTTTGGCTATTTTGTGGCAGCTCTATAGCCTAATGCAGTAGAAAGAGCACGGATCTTAATAATAGGACCTGGATTAGAATATTGGCTTTTCTACTTGCTATCAGTGTGACCTTAAAAAATAATAACATAATAATTATATTAATTAGCACATTCTCTATTTCTGCATGTTATAATTCAGTTTTTATATCCTGGTAGCTAAGTTCATGTTGTTTTTTAAACAGCATTCCTCTGACAATTCTTTTTTATCTTGTCTGATGTGAGCCCCAGATAATTGAGGAGGGGAGAGCAAAGCAATCTTTTCATGTTTTGTATAGTGAGTTTTTCTCTCAGTAATATCTCATTTCCATATTTTTTCTGCTTTTAACTTAAATATTCCTATCAAGATTATTTTATATTTTAATCTAGCTCTTAAAGATACTGGCCTGAAATCACACTGTTAGCAACTGTCAACTAAATGTCACAGCAGAGTAAAACTTCCTTTTTTTTCCTCCACTACTTTTTTTTTTTTTTTAAATGTCTTCCCCATGTGTTTTTATTGTCATTTCTCTGTACTTTGGCAGTTAGTTTACACTAGCTTTCTATATCTTGGGGTTCATGGGCTAGATTTCTTTCTCTGGGACCATTACTTAAGCCCAAAACACACTAGCTTTCTATGACTGGCCAACAAAAGGTCCCATTTGGTCTTTGTTTTGGTCCTGATTGCCTTACTGGAGTGCTGTTTTGGCCAGCACTCCTGGCCAAATCCTATGGGTCTTCCCCTTGAACATTGATCTGGTTCTTTTTTTTTTTTTTAATTAGGTAAAAAAGACCATTCTTTGTCTCACTTCTTTCTTACTTCGCCATAATCACTGAATGGGCCATTGCTTCAGTCAAACTGAGACCTGGAAAAGATCTTGGCTTTAAAAGATCAAGGTCTCCCACTGCATCCAGGATCATCTCCAGTCATCCTAATCAATATTTAGCCAGTGGACTCAGATGCTTCAGAGAGGAGAAAGTGAGGCTGGTGACTTTACACAGCCTGCCTCATTCAGAAAAAATTCATTTGCATGGTATGGCATCACTTCCCTGATGTCATGGTCCTCTTTTGAGAACAAAGTACAAACACATTTACATATATTTAATGCTTTGAAAGCTTTGAAAATCAACAAAGAGGAGATTGTGGTATATCTGATGGGAAATAACAGTAAATTCCTAATATATATGAACTAAATTTCTCAGAGGTACCTTAAATACTTGCTTACCTTGTACTAATTCTTAGGAATTAGAGGAAAGAACTGATTTTGCATTTTGTTTTGACAGAATCTCAGATTTCCAATCAGGATCTAGCCACTCTAGTAGAACAAAAAGAAAAGTCATGGGATCCCAGTCTCCAGTGTGCCAAGGAGCAAGGGAGCTGCAGAATCTCTTCTATAGGTGAGGAATAAAAAGCTCACAAATGGGAAAGCTTCCTTGAACATAATTCCTTGGGCACTTAGATGGTAAGATCATTCTGCTGCTACCAAAAGGAATGTGGATCCTTGACAGAACATCATTCTATATACTTTTACCACTCTCTATCCATTCTACATTATACAGAAAAACAGAGGTCACAGGTAAAGCCTAAAATTAAGCGGGAGGTTGACTTGTTTGCTAATTGCCTTAATGTCATTCTCCTTAAATGAATCTTAGTTTCTCAATAATTAGTTTGTTTTTACATATAATGATTCCTATCTAGTCTTTCCTAGAATTTTTTTTTGAGAACTCTTTAGGAAGTTGAAACAGTATTAGCCTCTTCTGGGCTAATACATGGTTGATGTATATAATCAGTAATCAGGATATTTCAGATGGATAATGTTCAGTAGCTTTTTTCCCCTTGTGGTTCAGGGATAAAACTCTTGTTTGTTTTTCCCTTTATCCTACCAGAAGAGAAGAAAGAAAATAAGGAAGAGAATTCTCCTTCTGAACATTTTATGGAAAAACAGCTTCAAGAAATGCCTTCAGGCCATTCAGAAATAGAGATTTGCTGGAATCCTGAGCAGGAAAAAGCAGAAGGACAATATACTCCTTTTCCAGAGGAGAGACTGGGAAAATCCACAGCTTGGGCATTAGGTTCCAATGAATTGATAAGACCAAATAAATCTCATCCAGGAGAGAAACTACATAAATGTCCTGTGTGTGAAAAAAATTTTTCTAACAATTCAAATCTTATTAGGCACCAGAAAATTCACATAGGAGAGAGACCTTGTAAATGCTCTAAATGTGGAAAAGATTTCTCTAGAAGTTCACATCTTGTCATACATGAGAGAACCCATCAGAGAGAGAGATTTTACCCTTTCTCTGAATATGGGGGAACAGTAAATAACAGTACAATTATCACAAATCATGGAACCCAGAGAGGAGAGAAGAAACTCTTTAAATGTTTGACATGTGGGAAAAGCTTCAGGCAGCATATGTATCTTACTAGGCACCAGAGAATACATACAGGAGAAAAACCTTATAAATGTCCTCTGTGTGGGGAAAACTTCTCTCACAGCTCCAACCTCATTAGACACCAAAGAATCCACACAGGAGAGAAGCCCTATACCTGTCATGAATGTGGAGACAGTTTTTCTCACAGTTCCAATTGGATTCGACATCTGAGGACCCACACTGGAGAGAGACCTTATAAATGTTCTCAATGTGGAGAAAGTTTTTCTCGAAGCTCTCGGCTTATGAAACACCAGAGAACTCACACAGGGTAGAAATGATTTGCAATTTTGATACATCCAAATTAGCAGAAGAGCTTTTATTTGGAATTGGTCTTCTCTGAGTCAAGAGACAGACCTCTACTTTGAAGAAATTGCTTGAGAGAATTATTTTGTAGGTAGGGAGAATTTTGTCTAGACAAGCTGAGTTCATTCAAGCTATGAAAAAACACTTTATCTTCTGTAGAATCTGGGGTCAACAGAGAGAACAGCAGGTGTACTCTGTGACTTCAGAGAAGAATTTTATGGTGAATGTCCCTCATTCCTCAGCATGTATATTCAAATTTTGATGTGGCTTCCTTGCTGTGCCCATTATCTCTAGTCAAATTGGATAAAATGGGAGAAGTTTATATTTTTTGTCTGTCATCCTTCTCCAGAGGAACACAGCTGGAATATTTGGGCCAGTTGAGGTTCTGGAGAAAAAGCTGGAAGTTTTCCTGGTGGGAACTGGCTCTAAGTTTGGGGGAAAAAACAAAACAAAACAAAAAAAAAACATGGACAACTCAAGATTGATAACAGCATCATTTCATATAAGATTGACCACTGAAGGGGGAATTTGGTGAATTGCTTCAAAAGGAAAGAACTTGATAGTCCAGAAACCAAAAGGAAACAATGTCATGAAAGTTTCAGGTCAGTGAGAGAAATAGTGGAAGTTTGGATCAGCCTACTTTCTGCAGTGATTTTTAGACTTTTTTTTCTATTTCAACATAGTGGTAGATGAAGAGGCATACCGGAGAAAAGTCCTATCCTATTCAAGAGTTCCTGAATCAGTTGGCTTTTCCTGGGTAAGATGCTGGACTGATGTCCAGGAAGATGAGTGTGAATTCACC
The DNA here is from genome assembly GCF_048593235.1 of Sminthopsis crassicaudata. Lineage (NCBI taxonomy): Eukaryota > Metazoa > Chordata > Mammalia > Dasyuromorphia > Dasyuridae > Sminthopsis > Sminthopsis crassicaudata. Next base: position 253,071,752 of record NC_133619.1, read on the forward strand.
AAGACAAGAAGATTTGAATAGCATGGGTATATTGAGGGTCATGGGAGATGAGGAGTAGAGATCATAGACTGGTTCTTCTCCACTTCTCTGAAGTTGTCCAGATTAAGTTGTGGAGCAACCTATCCTCCATTGAAGGTGCATTAGAATGATCGACATGTCTTAAAGAATCAAAAACCTATATATTTTAACATTAATACCCCTTATCAACCTCAGTTGAGACCTACTTCCTTTGCCTTCCTTTGGGCTGATGACTCTTTGTATTATCTTGCTGGAGTTCTGATAAAAATCCTAGCAATTAGATTTATTCTGTGTCCATGACTAGTATATATTGAGGCTAGAACAATTATGAAAGGCCATGTGTAAGCCCAAGACCTCAATCTCATACTGGACTTATCACAAAGCCATTAAAAAAATGTTTTTATTACCTTCTGTGAACTTGATGTAATAAAGTCAAATATCTTTCATCTGATTCCTTCTTTTCAGTCTTAATAGTAATAAACTTAGTGTGAAGAAACTGAGATAAGATAGATGATGTCCTAAGTCTTAAAATAAGAGGCCATTTTGGTGGTTTTTAAATGTTTTCTAGGAAGAAAATTTGGTTATTCCTGACTATAAGCTTGAAATGTTTAAATTCCCTAAAATCATGAAAATGAAAAGGAGAGTTTGGGTAAAGAGAGTTCAACAATCAGTGTCCTGAGAGAGAGCATGTCTTAATAAGGAACAGCGTTCTATGTTGTGATAAAGGATTGAGAATGGATGTTCCAGTGTTTCCATGAAGAAGTGCAATACCTCCTTTTTTCCCCCCAACCCAGAAATGTATCTCTGAAGCTACTCTGAGGAATTGGTCTGCAAGCAATTTGTTAAAAGCCTATTATCTTTGTAGCTCTAAAATAGGTATTAGGGACTTTAAGACCCAAAATGAAATATTCTTTTCCTCAAGGAGCTTATATTCAATAAGGATAGATGTTTCAATGGAAGAAAGCAATGGCAAATTCACTGGTGATGATAATCCAAAGATGTTTTCTTTCACTTCCTTTTGCTCAGCAATATTCTCAATGCTGCAATTTTCCTATCTTCTCTGGATTTCAATATCAGCCAATTTTTTATTATTTCATTTCTGCTTTTTTCCCTTTCTTCCTTCCATTAGTTTATCTTCCTTCTTAATGGTTTTTCTTTTCCCATTGATTGCTTTTTCAGGGTAATTTGAGTGCTTACTCTGTACAAAGTGTTGGAGATTTAAAGAAAAAAAGTCCCTCATTCCAAGAAATCTGCATCCTATCTTTCCGTGAGCTTTGATTTTTTCATTGACATTTTCTTGTCCTCTTCAATTTTTTCCCATAATTCCTTTTGATAAGAAATTTGATAAGCTGAATTGACTTACCCCTTTTTTGACTTAGAGAGGACTCCTTTGTTCAGACAATGGTACAAAAATTACTAGTTTGGACCTTTGAGTTTTTCTGTGATGCCTACTAATATTTGGAATCCCCAGGAGTCCTGAAAAGTATGATAAAATATGTTTATTCCATTTGAACATAATGTGGTTCAGATATGAGGAAGAGGTTGTAATTAGGCTAAAGGATAGGATCACAAGTAGTTGAGTCAATTACTCTATAAGCATTCATTAAACTCTTGTTATCAGACACTATTAGAAGCTGGGGATATAATTATCACAAATGAACAATCCCTATTGTATAAAAGACTGTAGATTACTCCTTGGGAAATAGAAGTTGGAAAGTGAGAGGAGAAAAAAAAGTCAGTTAAAAAAGCACTAAGTTGGAGAAATGTGCACCAGTAAGAAACAAAGGAAAGAGAGAGATTGCAGGATGTAGTAAGTGAGCAGATGAATTAAAGGTAAGAACTGAGTGAAAGGATATGCTGACCAATTGACTAACCTAATTATCTCTCTTCTGGGTAAGCTGCTCCCAACGTACATACTGCATTATTTTGTCCATCAGTTAATGCTGCCTTCCTTAGTAATTTCAACTGGGCTGGGTACATGTCATTTACAATTTAGGTACAAGATTGCTGGGCCTTCAAATGTTTAATTCTGTGCTTCTACATACAACCCATTCATTACAATAGAAAATTTGAGAATTGTATCTGGCAGAGTGTGTAAGAATTCTGAATGGAAATCCAATTGTAAAAGACTTATCAAAGCCCCATCTACTGAATGAGCAATGCTTGATGGGAATCCTTTTTTGGAGTAATAACAGCAAAACTCATTGTTTACACACACATGCACTCATGTAGATATGCACAAATCTATAATGCAGTGTGTATAGTGTTAAAAACATTGATGTGGAAGGCATCTCAATTCTAGACCTGGATTTTACACAAACCAGCTGTGAGACCTCATTTGGTCTTTCTGGGCTTCATTTTTTAAAAGAAAGAGGTTTAAGATCCCTTCCAACTGTGACATTTTATCATTCCCTTTGAACCAGATTGACAACCTTGCAAAATAGGGACAATGGATGCAATGGTCTTTAACATAATGGCTCATCTTTTCTATTAGACCCATATCAGAGCATCCACAGGCCCCTAGCAGGCACTACAGTGGAAGCAGGTGCTAACTAGCAACTTCATTGATCATACCAGTTCTAGTTCATAGACCTAATTATATTGGTTCATCATATTTCAAGAAATCTTAAAAGAAAACTGCCCAGACCATTTAGAAATAGCTGGTATAATTCTACTGGACACCTGAAAGAAATCTCAAATTGAAATCTCCCAGGAATGCTATAAGCCAAAATCCAGGATGTCCAAGTCAAAGAAAAAAATATTCCTAAGTTTCAAGGATTTAGTCAAAATTATACATGATTTAATAGCCATTACTGTTAAGGAACAGGGAGCTTGGAATGTGATATTTTAGCAGGCAAAGTGTCTAGGTTCACAACCCAATAATAGTTTACCCAAGCCAAATTGGAAAAAATTAAGCTTTAATGAAATAGAGGACTTGCAAGCATTCCTGTTGTACAAACTTTGAAATTCAAACATAGCATTTAAGTGAAAATAGAGAAACATGAATAAATATAAAAGACTAACCGATAATTTGTTTACATTTTAATATGAAATAATGCAAGAAAGCTATCAGGGTCATAATTAGACAAGACTTGGGAGTGGTTTTATTATGTCTTGATGATCTTAATAGAAAGTAAGGGGAAAAGGAACATTCTAGTGGGGGGAGTTAAGGAAAAGAATTAAGGAAAATTAGTTCACATAATCAGAATATGCAATCACTATACAAGGAAGAAGCAGTGGGGAGAGTTCTCCCTTAAACCTACTTTTATTTGAACTGGTCAAAGGAGGAAAGAATACATATTCACACAGAGAGTTGAGTATAGAAATGAATTTCATTCAATAGGGAAATAGGAAAAGGGGAGTGAAAGAAAGGAAATTAGAGAAAAGGGAAGGGAAAGATAAAGGAAGGATAAGTTCTGAGCAAAACTAAGAATGTACAGGAATATTTAAAGTTTTTTGAGATGGCAAAGAATAAGAATCTGAGGTGGTACCAATAAATGGGGAATGGATGAAGAAGTTATGATATATAAATATGATTGAATACTATTTATGCTGTAAGAAATAATAAAGTGGATGGTTTAAGAGAAATCTGGAGGATCAGTCAGTATTTCTACAACACACAATTTTCTTCACCAATGGCAGAATTACTAGATTTGAACTCAATATATACAACATGATGAAATAAAAGTGATGCAAAATAAAACAAAGATGAGAAGAGCTTCTGACCAAATATACACAGAAGAGGTCTAGCTTGGACTGATGTAATTTTGAATACTCTTAAGGCATTTTAAAGAGGAAAAGCTACTGGATAGACAAACATCATAAGCGTCAATTATTACAGAAAAATATTTCAATGATTGCCAACCCGTATGCCTATTTTATAAAATTGAGATAAGAAAAAAAAACACCAGTATCCAGTATTACGGGTAGAACCTTGTAGGTTATACAAAAGCCTCATGCTTCATATAATAAATATTTCCTCCAAGAAAAGTATATTCCCCTTGCACCTTCAACACAGAGAGTGGATATGATTAAAACTGAAAAAATGTTGGGAAGGCAAGAAATATAATGTGCATTATACATATGAAGTCATGCAAAACAGTTCTGAAATAGATAAGAATTTCCTTGTTTATCCCTTTTTATTTTTTTAATGTTTATTTTGCTTTGTAATAAAGTATAAATGGAACTCTTGCTTTTTTGGAGGGGGGAATCATTTGATGTATAATTAAAAAAATCCAGCCCCTCATTTGAACTCTTGATATCTTTGGTTTTTTAAATGTGTTGCTTATAAGCAATGGATTGTGGTTTTTTTGTTTGTTTGTTTTTTCTTAACTCAATCTTTTCCCCCCACTTTATTAGATTGTTGAATATGTTCACATTTGAAGTTCTCCATTTAATTTTTTTTAATTTATGATTTTTTTATTGAGTCAAAACTTCAGAGATATCTATTTGAGGCTCTCTCCTCTAAGTATTTTGACATCATGTTGTAGAACTTATTCCACAGGTTACCTTTGTCCATTGTTCATTACTCCCAGAAAAGTACTAATTCCTACTGAAGACATGTAGTGTATTATTTTATGGCAGAACATCTACCACCCCCATCATTACGGGCTCACATCCTGATTTTGCAGTCCATCTGTCATGTATATCCTTTCCCTAGTCACCTTTCTTTTCCATTTAAGAATTTATTCTCTGGGACCATGATCTCTGACTTCCCTAGCACCAGTTGCCTCCTTGTCGTCCTCTCTGCTCTTTGACATAGGATAAGTGGTCTTTTCAAGTTCCAAATGTCTGCAGACAACAATCAGTACAGAGTTCCCATCTCCCTTCACAAAGCATCATCACCCATAGGAACATTTATTAGTGGAACCTTTTCCTATTATGAAAACATGGCCTCTCTCTCCCTTTCCCCTATTAATTCTTTTCCTCTTCTCACTCATTTCCATGCAAGGTGTTCTCTTATCGGGAAATAAAAGTAATTACCTTCTCATTTCTTACCTTCAATTTTAACCTTCTCATTTCTAGCCCTTAATTTTACTCAAGCATATCACACTTGTCCTTCAAAACACACTTTCATTTTTTAAAATGTAATCTCATGAAAGACAATGATTCACCTGTAGGTAATATGTCACAAGGTTCTACCTTGCCTCTCTTACTCTACCTTATTTCTGCCTTCATCTATGTCTCCTTGTGAACATTTTGGACAAAAAAGCATATTACTGATTTCTCTGTTCTCTCTCACTGCTGACCTTTACTGCTAAATTTGCTATTATTCATTTCAGTTGTCTTGTATTTTTAAAAAGCAACTAATCTCTTCATGTCTGGTTTTCTTTCTAAGAAAATGTTTTGAACATCTCTTTATTACCAGAATCTTTTTTTTTTTTTTTTTTTCTATTTATGATAGATTTCAGATTTGCAGTATAGGTCAGGTTGGGTCAGATCCTGAGCTCTATTATACTTCATAACCTGTTATGCCATTTCCTTCTGGATTTTCAGGTGGGTGCAGAGTAATCTTGTATTATTTGATCCTCATGTCCTTTGTATTTGAAGTTTTTTCTCCTGGCTGCTTGTAGAATTCTTTTTTAATTGAAGTTTTAAAGTTCACCACTATGTGTCTTGGATTTTTCAGCTTTGGTTTTGTTTGGTTGTTTTCTGAAGGTAATCTATGCATTCTTTTAATTAGTATTTCTTTCTTTTTTTAAATTTCTTTTTTATTTTTTGGTGTTCAAAAATTCTGGACATTTTTTTTCCAGTATTTTTTTATATTATGGTGTTCAGGTTTTTCATTCTCAAACAACTAGTTGTCCTCTCTTTGTTTCTTTGGTGAGTTATCAATGCAGATTCAAGTTTTCCTCTTGTAACAATTCCTGTTGCTGTGTAAAAATCTGCTTTTATAATTCTCATTTCTTTTTTAATCTACTTAGCAACATTCCACATTCTCATCAAATTTCATAAGGTCCCCTGTCTTATCTAATGATGAGCCATCATTTTCCTTTTATTTATAGCATTTATTCGGAGACACCTGAACTCAATTACTAGACCTGGAAGAGTCTGTTGTTAATATTTTCCCTATTAATTAATAATTCCCTATTTGTGTATGATTAAAATCTTTGAGTTTCTTTCCTCTGGGGATATTCCACCTTATTTCACTTTATTGCTGACTTTCTGACTTCTTCCTTTCTGATGGTGGTTTTCTTGGGCACTGGATATGGAAGCGTCCCAGCCTCCTCTTACTTTGGGTAATTCATTATTCAACAAGCTAAGTCTTTGTCCCAAATGACTTTTGTAAAGGAAAAATCAGCCTCAGCTAGATGATGGAATTTTTCCTTCAGGATTAAGTTGTATGCCACACAGTTCCTACATCCAAACCCCATCCCTTCCCAGTATACTGTCCCATTTCTTCTGTTCCTCAGATCTATGGTCTAACAATATAATTCACTGCCATGCTGATGCTACTGTGGCTAGGATTGATTTCTGTAGTTTGGTATTTGGATCTCTGATGATCTGAGAGGATCAGTCAAAGCATGGGTTTGAGGTTTATTTCAAGGGCAGACATGTGTCCTTTCCCTTTTTTTTTTTTCTATTCCAATACTCTCCTGCAAAAATATTTTATAGCTCAGAATGCTGCCATGATACTGACTACTGAGGCCCCAACAAACTTCTGCAACCTGGAACTTAAGATGTATTTCCAAGGTAGTAGAAAGTAAGAGGGGAGACTAGGCTTTGGTGTTGATTAAAATGAAATGAGTTAGAGGTAATTATCTCATTGCCAAGAATATTTTTATGAATCTTTTCATCAACTATATGAAGGGAATTTGCTGAGATGAAAAATTTGGTACACAAAACAAAATATGAGGCACAATTATCAGATAAAATGTGCAATGGACAAATATGTCTAAAATGAATTATGATTTTATGAAAGAAGAAATGACAAGCATAATTGAAAAGTCTGAGGAAGTCAAAGTGTTTTATATTAGAGAAAGAAGTCAGGATCTATAGGCCAACAGAAAAACATTTGAGAAGAGGATACCATGTAAAACGATGGAATGATAGAAACAGCTTTTGCAAAATTTGATTGAATATAGGGCAATAGTATTATAGACAGAAATGTAAGGGGATAAATGACTCATGGTTTTGATCAGATAAATATTTAGCATTGTATGTTGAATATTAATACTCTATCTAGCCAACTATTCAGAGAATTAATTTGATTTTATTCAGGTACAATGGTGACTATGTACTTTTATTTTTCCAGTTTGTAATGTTGAGATCATGATATATTTATTTTTATTTTTTTTTTCATTGAAGCTTTTTATTTACAAAGCATATGCATGGGTAATTTTTCCAACATTGACCCTTGTATAACCTTTTGTTGCAATTTTCCCCCTTCTTCCCTCCACCCCCTCCCCTACCTGGCAGGTACTCCAATATAGATTTAACATATATTGTTAAATATATTGAAATACATGTTAGATCCAATATATATATACATATTTATACAATTATTTTGTTGTGCAAGAAAAATCAGATCAAGAAGGAAGAAAAAGAAAAACTGAGAAAGAAAACACAATGCAAGCAAAAAATAAGAGAGAGAGAGAGTGAGAATGCTATGTTGTGTTCCACATTCTGTTCCCACGGTTCTCACTCTGGGTGTAGATGGCTGTCTTTATCACTGAACAAGTGGAACTGGTTTGAATCACCTCAATATTGAAAAGAACCACGTCCATCACAATTGATCTTCATATAATCTTGTTGCTGTGTACAATGATCTCCTGGTTCTTTTCATTTTACTTAGAAACAATTCATGTAAGTCTTTCCAGGACTCTCTGAAATCATCCTGCTAATTGTTTTTTTATAGAAAAATAATATCCATAATATTCATATGCCACAATTTATTCATCCATTCTCCAATTGATGGGCATTCACTTAGTTTTCTATTTCTGGTCACTACAAAAAGGGCTGCCACAAACATTTTTGCACATAGCGTCCCTTTTCCTCCTTTAAGGTCTCTGGGATATAAGCCCAGAAGTAGCACTGCTGGATCAAAGAGTTTGCACAGTTTGATAACTTTTTGAGCATAGTTCAAATTTGCTCTCCAGAATGGTTGATCCATTCACAGTTCCACCAACAATGTTTCAGTGTTCCAGTTTTCCCACATCCCCTACAACATTCATAATTATCTTTTTCCTGTCATCTTAGCCAATCTGATAGGTGTGTAGTGGTATCTCAGAGTTGTTTTAATTTGCGTTTCTCTGATCAATAGTGGTTTGGTACACCTTTTCATATGGCTACAAATAATTTCAATTTCTTCATCTGAAAATTGTCTATTCATATCCTTTGGACATTTATCAATTGGAGAATGGCTTGAACTATTATAAATTTGAGTAAATTCTTTATATATTTTAGAAATGAGGCCTTTATCAGATCCTTTGGATGTAAAAATGTTTTCCCAGTTTATTGCTTCCCTTCTAATCTTGTCTGCATTAGTTTTGTTTGTACAAAAACTTTTTAACTTAATATAATCAAAATTATCTATTTTATGATCAATAATGATCTCTAGTTCTCTGGTCACAAATTCCTTCCTCCTCCACAAATCTGAGAGGTAAACTATCCTATGTTCTTCTGATTTGTTTATAGCATCATTCTTTATGTTTAGATCATGAACCCATTTAGAACTTATCTAGGTATATAGTGTTAGGTGTGGGTCTACACCTACTTTCTGCCTTACTAATTTCCAATTTTTCCAGCAGTGCTTTGTAAAATAATGAATTCTTTTCCCCAAAGATGGGCCTTCAGGTTTGTCAAATACTAGATTGTTTTTTTTGTTTTGTTTTGTTTTGTTTTTTCCCTGAGGTTGTGGTTAAGTGACTTGCCCAGGGTCACACAGCTAGGAAGTGTTGAGTATCTGAGACCAGATTTGAAGTCTGGTCCTCCTGAATTCAGGACTGGTGCTCTGTCCACTGAACCACCTAGCTGCCCCCAAATACTAGATTGTTATGTGACTATGTACTTTTAAAAAATCCAAATCTGATTTGATCATAGATGAAATAAGCAGATCATGACCTAGTTTTGGCCACCCTCATTACAAAACTGGATTAATAGCATTTGAAATAAGCTAAATGCCAAATAATATGTCTGAAATGTGTACTATTTACCAGGCACGATGGTAGGTAGAAATTGTGATTTGTGATTTTTACTGTACAAAGTTTGATATGACAACTTGAATGATTTTGGCTATTTGATTCAGACATATTGAACTACCATGGCCTACCATATTATACATAGAAATAAGACATCAGATTTGGTATATGACATGCAACTAATTACAAGTTTAAACACAAACTTAAAGTGTGTAAATAAGTAGAAGTCAAAGATAATATGGATGTTTCTTTTTTCCTTCTCTTGGAAGATAAGTTATAAGTTAAATGCATTTCAGTGAGGATACTGAGTTTGAAAACAGAGGAGAAATCCAGCTGAATTTGAATTGTTGATGAAATTTGCTTGGGAGTTGGAGACCTGCAGATGTAGAGCAGAAGAATGATAGATGCCAGAAGTGAGAGATACAAAATATGATCCGAATATTATTCATGTACCAATGATAGACAAAGTACTGAAAATCAATGATTCAGATATAAGGAGAAGAGTAAATTATAAAGGCACAAGGTTGTACTAAAGATAATTACAATGAATAAGGGAAGGGCATTATAAAGCAAGGTCAGAGAGAATACTCTGGAAGCTGGTTTTAACAACATCAAATTCAATAGACAGGTCAAAGAGTGTCAAGAAGGAGAAATACCATTTTTGTTTTGGCACTGAAGGTGTTACTGGAGACCTTGGCAAATGTGGTTTCTGGGAAATGGTGTGGCTGAAAGCTGAGTTGGCTCTGTTTCACGAGGGAGTTTTCAGGGAGGAATTAAATACAGTTGGTGCTCTCTAGGAGTTGGGGGACAGTATTTGGAATGTGTGATCATTTCTTGAGAATCACTGCTGTCTAACATAACTAAGTACTCTTAAGCAGAAAAGCTGTATTAAAAAGTGTATGTTAGGATGACATAGCTTTCATCAATAGAATATTACACTATATCATCCTATGGTAGGATTCATTGATCTTATTTGTACTGCCAGAAACTTGGCTAAAAATCATTTTAACAATGCTGACCCTACTTCTGAAGTCAGCATATTCTATTCAGATATCCATTTTATTAAATTAAAAATATTTTAAATTTTGATATAAGTATTCACTTTGCTGTGATATTACTGAGCAACAACATGAATTATTCTTGACTGCTAAATTTTGCTCCACTGCAATTTAATGCTATAGGAGGAAATAAAGGGGTAGATGTGCATTAGGGAGATTCAGTTACAAAAAAAGGCTAAGTGCATATTCTGTAGGAAAAATTATAATATTTACAATATTAATTTTAGATAATGTTATTTATGAATTTCTAAGGGAAATTTGCAAAGCAAAAGGTATCCTGCAAAGGTCAGTCAATTAAAATGTTGGCAGAAAAGATGCAAGCTCCTGCCAGGTAGACATATTCAATCAAACAGGTAGTGTGTTTCCATTTGGTATAGTGACTAGCATGTTATTTATGAATAATTTTTAAAAAAAGTTTAATTGTCTTCTTTGGTTTTTGTTCTCTTTACACAGAGTCCCTACCTTTTTGAAACTTTCCTTGAAACAAAGAAAAACGCTGAAGCAAAAATCTACTTATAATCAACAGCTTTTGTTAATGTATATTTCATTCCACTTCCATCATTTCCAACAATAATGGGTAGTTACATATAATGAAAGCTTGATGCCATGTCATCTCATTTTTATTTAAATTATTGTAATTATTCTGTATATTCTCCTAATTCAGCTTACTTTGCACTACTGATGTACATAAAAGTTTTGATATGTGTTTTTGTGTTCTTAGCATCCATTTTTCCTTATGGTACAATTCTTTGTGGTCCATTATATTAAAATATCACAATTTGTTTAGTCATTTCTCTTTTGATGGATATCCACTTTGGTTTTAAATTTTTTGTTTCTTTCAAAAGTGTTACTAAGAGAAGTCAGTTTATATGGAACTATTCCCCCCCCCCCCCCTTTTCTGTCTTTGATCTCCTAGGGATATATTCCTAAAAATGGGATGACTGTACTGAATGGATGAACAGTTTACTGACTTTCCTCCTATAATTCTAAATTGTTTTTCCAAAACAGTTTGATTAATTTAGAATTACATTAAAACTAAAAAATATCCATGTATTTGTCATCCTACAGTCTCTCCAACATTTATTATTTCTCTCTTTAATTATCTTTGCTACTTTGAAGGGTAGGAAGTAATATCTCAGAACTGTTTCAGTTTGTTGTGCCCAGTTCTGAACCCCCTGAGAATCTATTTTTGATTGTATTATTCCCTAATGTTGTTATGGTTTAGGAGTCAGAGCAGAGGAATGGGAGTCAGGAATTCTATTTCTAGCTTTGTCAATCACTTGCTACAAGTCACTTAGTCTCACAGTTCTGTAGTTATCCTTTTGCATAATGGAGATAATTATAGCTATAGTTTAAAAAGTGCTTTGATACCTTGAGACAAAAGATGTCTTATAAAAGCAAAGTATAACATTATTATCAGTCAATGGTTTATAGATTCCATGTATTCAAACTTCCTCCATGAAAATCCATTGGTATAACTAGTTTATGTAACACAAAATTATTTAAATTAGAAAAAGAATGAAAAAGATGAATTGGATGAAGTATAAAATAAAATAAAATAAATTTTTAAAAATTCTCTGTACTAATTGTTAATGAACTCCGCATCGCACAAATATAATAGTAAAAATAACATAGTATATAATAGTAAAAAGTAACAATGCCTTTATAATCTTAAAACATTTTCAAGTTACTCATAAAGTCTAGTACTACCTAAAAAGTGCCCATTTCTTTTTACTCAGTCAATGAAGAGAATATCAAAGCTAGAATGAAACAGAAGAGATTATAATTCATCACAGACCAAAAAATACAATTCTACATTTCAGTATTTCAAGTGACTTTTGATCTTATCCATTTGGAAATTTTCTTACATATCATTATAGAGAGCAAGTCATCTATACATTTCTCAAACTGTACTATTCTTGTCCTTGTTTTTCCATAGCTCCTTCATGAAGGAACTCCCCAAGTAATTGTAGGCCTTTTTCCTGGTCTTTTTATATCCATTTGGGTATAAATGTAACATGTGAGCTACTGATTTTATTGCTGGATCTTACTATGTGATTGGCTTGTTTCCTCTTCTAATTACATGTTCCTCACTAAAAATATCCATTATTTTACTTCTAGCATATAGGTAATTGTTGAACTCTATTATAGCCTTCTTATACTCTTATTTCCATTACCCTTTAGATGATCTGCACTTATGATTCTTTGGAGATTTAAATACAGAGTCTTCAACCAGAGAGCATCACTGGAAAAAGTTGTGTTTAAAAGATGGGTTTTTATATGAGAAAGCAGTTTGGTTTGATGAAATAGTAATGCAAAATAGGATTCAGTCTGGTTTCTTTCTCATCTTGATCTACCTCACTGTCCTCAATGCCTGTGTGAGGTATCTATATTGTGGATTATATGTACAAATGTGTATAGAAGAGGAAGTTTTCATCCCTTTAGTTTTTCCTGTATGGATTATTAGGTTTGAAGAAGCTCTGTAATATTGTGGGGCTTGTTGTAGTCAGCATACATGCACCAGCAAACAGAAGTGTCTGGAAAGGTCCTCACTATAAAGGATATGTTCTTTGGATCCTATGTTTACTATTAATTAATTAACAAGTATTTCTTTCTTAAATAAATTATTATTTATATCTTTATTTTTGTATTACTTAACAGGTTATAATATTTTCCTTTCTCCTAGAAAGTCATTCTTTATAACTATAGTCTGCAAACTTTTTTTTAAACATTCTAATATGCCAATAAAATAATTTTAGACATATATCCTAATATTTTCACTATATTAATAATTATACTATACTAATAATTATGCTGATAAAGTATACACAGAGACAGAAATTAAGAGGATGATAAAGATAAAATTTGTTCAGTCGTATTTCAGTCATGTCTGACTCTTCATGATCCCATTTCTAGTTTTCTTGGCAAAGAATCTGGAATGATCTGCCATTTCCTTCTCCTGCTCATTTTATAGATGTGGAAAGTGAATCAAACAGGCATATGGGATTTACCCAGGGTCACATAACTAGTAAGTATCTGAGATCAGATTTGAATTTATGAAGACGAGTCTTTCTGACTCCAGGGTTGGCACTCTATCCATTGAACCATCTTTCCCAAAGATGAAATACTAGGGTGAAAATATTTCATTAATGGTATCAAAACAATTTTTGATATAAAAAATTTTTTTCAATAATTTTTCATTGATAATAATGTGATTAGAAATCTCATAATTTTTGAAAATTTTGGTTTAATACTTTGTAATATAGCTATCAAGAAGACTGGTTATAAGTTCATTTTATTTTGATACTTGATTCTAATGGTTGTCATAGCTGAAAAAAGATATGTAACTTCAAATGGAAGGAGTGAATCATAGACTCAGTTTTTAAATCATGACAATCATTTTTTCAATCCCACTCATAAATTATGTAAAACTGTTTTATTTAAATTCAGCTAGTAAATTTCCACCTTTCTTATTGTCAGTCAAATGTACTGGTAAACTAATTGTTCAATGTTAAATATTGTTAAAGCAATATATTTATTATATATTATAAGATATGTACAATATATAAAATACATATTTATTGATATCTTTTGCTTTTAAATAAATTACTTTATTTTCTGAATCTCTTCCCAAAACAACATAGAGAACTATTCTGTATAATAAAAATTTATAAAACTCATCAACATATTGAACAACCAGGACATTATATGTAGTCTTCCATATTTATGGTTTCCTATATCTTCAAAGAAAATTTCCTTGGTATCAAGTTTGATCCTTATAATTTCAGATCATTATTTCAATTGTTTTGTTGATATTTCCAGACACATATTAATTACATATAGTAATTTATGTATTGTTTCCCTCACTCTGCTTGTTGTACTGCACATCAGTAGTTCATAACAGCTTTTTTCATTACTCCTTTTTTCATTACTCTTTGTATTTATTGTATTTGTAATTTTTATGGCATGGAAATATTCCACTATATTCAGGTGTGATAATTTTTAGGCATTCTACAGTCAATGGACATCTCTTGAATTATGTTATTGATCATTGTTACAACAAAAGTTTCTGCTATAAATGTTTGGGAGCCTTTATTTTTGACATTGATATCCCTGAAATACTTGCCTATCACTGGAATCTCTGAACCAACAAGTATGGATATTTTAACCACTGTTAACAACTGCATGATTCTAAATTGCTTTCCAGGATGGCTGGCAAATTATAGCTCTAATACCAATGTGTTAGTGTGTCCATTGGTCCACAAACTTTCTAATACTGGCTCTTGTCTTTTGTCATCTTTGCCAATTTGCAGGATGTGAGGTGAAGCTTCAGGGTTGTTGTGATTTATATTTCTTTTACTATTATTTGAAGCATTCTTTTATATGGTTATTAATAGTGTACAATTTCCTTGAAAACTATTTATAATTTTTTTACCATTTTTTGGGGGGAATGACTTTTAGTCTGATGTACTTATTGTCTATTATTTATCTCTATTAATTGTCTATGATGAGAGGACAATAAGAACTCAAAGTATGTGGTCAGCTTGCTTCCAGAAGTATATAATGATGCAGAAAGAAGGGTTCTGGCTTTCCACTTCAGAGTATTTGTATATAGTGTGATAGTGTGTGACAGTTTCATGTCCTCTTAATTACAGTGAAGAAAAACCTTTTAATCTGGTATTTAAGTGTTGTATTTAAAAAGACACGAGAGACACAATTTCTATGTAATTTAATAGTGTTATTAACAAGGCAAAGACAATTATTAATAAAAGGATGACCATTTGGTCATCTCTCTTAGAGCAAGGAGAGTGGTCTTCATGGGGGTAGGCTTATAATTTATATATCCTTTGAAGGATAGGTGTTCTTGAGGTGGTAATCAATTCTGACTGGTGAATAATTAACAAGAAAATAAATATTTTAGTGACAGGATGGACTATACTACAATGAAGGTTTTGGGGTACATAACTTGGATCACCCAAATTTTGGTGAAATAGATATTAATTTTCATATCATCTGTCTGACAAAGGGAAAGATTTCTATTACCAGACCTATCTGAGCAAATACAACAAAAATGCACCTATTAGCCTAACATTAGAATTTCTTTAACTAACTGATTAGATCTTGGCTTGAATCAATCTTTGCCTAAGATTTCTCACAATGGTTGATTTCTGGATGAGGAAATAAAAATGAAGAAAAAAATCTTGGCTTTGATACACTAATTACTTGCTAATACCAGAGAGAAATTATCATTTTTCACATTAGGAGAGTACATTAAAAAGGTACCAGCCAGTTAAATTGATCCCAGTTAAGAAGAGTATTTTTGTATTTTGGTTCTTGTTATAATTTTTAGCATATATCTCTTTATAAAACCTAGATGATATTAATTAGTTGTGATGTGGACTGACTCTCTTCCCTTGTCTGGAAGAAACCCAATCAGTTATTATCAAGCATAACCAAGTCCCAGACTCCTGTGATTGTGAGGATGGAATTTTTTTTTTATCAATCTCCTTGTCTATTCCCCAACCTCTGTGCATCTTTAAACAACCTTTGAAATATTTATTAGTATATCTTTAAATAGGTTTGAGACCTGGTCTGCTAGGTTCAGTCCATCTGGCTCCTAGAAGCCTCCCTCTGAGTTCCTACCTTTACTTCCCTGGTTTCCCTTAGAAATCCCCAAAGCTGTATTTTCCCTATAAAAAAATCTTATGATGAAGATCTTTGCTAAGTTCTTTCCAGGACTAAGTCCACTAGAAAATTGCTCTCTCCCCCCACCTTCTCATAGTACCTTCTTGTAATGTTCTGGTTAGCTTTCTGGAAGGCCTTCCAACCAGCCTTGGTCTTAGCAGAATAATCACCACAAGAATAGTCAAGAATAAAGTCCAAAGTCTTTATTATCTCCTTCACAGTCTGTCTCCTTCACCTGGAGCCGGACTAGCTTTCTGGAGGACCTTCAGATGGGCTTCAGATGGGCTTTGGTCTTCTTAGTGGAGGAATGCAGAAAGCAGGGGAGCCACCAGAGGTTGGTCAAGTCTTCTCTCTCTGTGGCTGAGTTTGTCCACTGTTTATATATACTCTAATACAATTACATCATTACAGTATACTGAGTATAAACCAATTATATCACTAGGGAACCATTATTTGTTGTAAGATTAAATCAATCATACTGAACTAGAGAACTATTAATCACCATGCTAAACTAAATAATCATTGTTTTATCAATTTCACTGAGTTAACACCTTGCCCATTATACCTTCCCTCTAATGGTGTCTTTCTCCTTATGTTAGCTAACTCTGGTCAGTTTGCTAAATTTCTCCATGGATTTAACCTGCTAGTCAAAGGCACGCTTGGGCCTTATGGCATATCCCTTTAATGTATTGTTCCCAATACCTTTCCCTCATAACCCTATTTCTCAACTGTATTAAATATTTGCCATTCTTGGTGCCTGTTTTAACTCTTATTTTGTCTCTAATCTCTTCCCCCAAATAAACCTACTTTCTGGCAAAAAAAAATGTCCATTGTGAATTTGTCACACTTTTATCACAAAGTAGAAGTTGCTACCCTTTTCTCACTAGTTAACTGAGGAGAAACCAACTTGTTAAATTGATTGTTGCTTAGTTGTTTTTCAGTTGTGTCCAATTCTTTATGATTCCATTTGGGATTTTCTTGGCAAAGATATTGGCGTAGTTTGCCATTTCCTCCTTCAGCCCATTTTACAGATAAAAAAATTAATGCAAACAGAGTTAAATGATTTTCCTAGAATCCACAGTTATTAAGTGTCTGAGGCCAGATCTGAATTCAGAAAGATGACTCCAGGTCTGGTTCTCTATTCATTGTGCCGCCCAGATACCCAGGGTTAAATTTTACAGTTAGGATACTAATCATTGGTTCTAATAATATTGAGGAAGTATGAACTGTTTTGGACAAATCATATTAGGAAAAAGTACATTCAAATGGGTGCTCAAGTTGTTAGTATTGGAAGAAATTTATATATATATATATATGTACACATACAATCACATACGTGTAAATATATATACACATTCACACATATATGCATCTGTGTTGTGTGTGTAATACATATATCTATTTATATTAGAGGCACATTGATTTTCCCCCCAGTCTTCTTACTTTAATGGATTTTTTTTTTTGTGGAAAAACAAAAACAAAACCTTTAAATGTCATAGAATCAAAATTATCTGCTTTGTCTTTTGCAATTCTCTTTAATCTTTGGTTGGCTGATAATTCAGGATCCAACTGATGAAAATCTCCTGAAGGAGGGAGAAGTGAGTTGGCCATCTTCTCCAGGTGTTCTTCTGTTAACTTGGAAAACATTAAGACCTTGGATATATTACCTGACAACTTGGCCTTTCAGGTGACCTGTCCCCTTCCCCAAGCACATATGTAGTGCTTGGTGGAACAAACCCTTTCATGTCCAAGGCACTTCTATCTTCCCATCTCAGATGCTATGAGATTTTGTAGATGACTCAACCATTTATCCAAATTTTACCCCTTTTTCCTTGTACCAAATTTCAATGATGTCAGATGGGCTTCTAAGTCACTTTTGTTGTTACTCCCTAATTTACACTTTATGTTGCTTTCTTTCTAAACTATTCCTCTCTGCATTTTGGAAAGTATGTCTTAGCGTTAGATTAAAGGCTTTGGTGTTTCAATTGTAGCAATTGCAAAGTGGAGGTTTTGGATTCTGTGACCTTTTAGCTCCAAATTTCTGATTCTCAATCTAGGGAATATTTTCTCCAATTTTGTTTTCAGCTCATTTTCACCCAATTCTTGGCTCAGGCAACTTCTCTGGAAAGGAGTTTAATGATGCACAAAGACATGAACACATCTTTTATTTATTTTATTATACTGCCCAGGAGAACTTGATTGATAATTTCTGCTTTAAAAATCCTCCCCACCTGCCAAAGAAGAATTCAATATCTAACCCATGGTATGGAAAGGTGTATGATTTGCTTCTCTTGTAACTTTTTTATGACATGACTTTGAAAATTCATGTCCATGTGATCAATTTAAATTAATTAATTATAGCATTTCATTAAATATTTTCATATTAATCTAATTTTGCCTCTTATTTTTCAGATATTCTTGTCATATGAATTGTTTCCTAGATAATTTGTGTTTTGGGGCAATTGAACAAATTATTTAATTTTTTTTGAGGATAATCTACCATGGATCTTCTTTTCTAGTTTTTAAATCAGTACCAAATAGTTTCAATGCTTATAACATTATAATATGATATGGGGTCTGGAAGTGTTAGTCCTCATTCTTTCCTATAATTTTTCATAATTAACCTTGAATTTCAATTTCTTTTGTTTTTCAAAAGAATTTTATTATTATTTTGTTTAGCTCTATAAAATATCTTTTTGATAGTTTAATTTGTGTAAATGTCATAAAAATTTGGGTAACTTTTTTGAATATATTTGCATTGTTCAATCATCAGTACTGAATATCTTTCTAGTTATTTAAGTTGTTTTTTATTTGATATTCTGTAAAATCTCATATAATACTACCCATTTTTTCTTTTACAGGGTTTCTAAAATGTGATGAAATTTGGAAAATTGGAAAATCTAAATCTGTTACTCTTTTGGTCCCATGACATGGAAGTTAGGAATTGCTGACCTACATACATAGAATTGTATGTATACATATGGATACACCTACATGCACCTATACACGCATATGCAGAAACATATACATATGCACATGTGTATGTATAAACACACATATGTATCTATACATATACACACATTTATAGAGAGGGGATAATTGTTACAGTATATATGTTGCCTGTCTATGCAGAGCTCCAAAGTGGAAGCCAGTTTTATAAGAAAGCTCCCATCAGGTGATCCCTGATTCTTATTTGGTTGCAGCTGGGTATAGAGAATTAAAACACTTATTTGGATATCTGGGAGAATGCCAAAGGGTAAGTGGTATGCTAAAAGAGAGAGAAAAAGAAAGAGAGTGAGAGTGAGAGCCAAAAACAATGATTTTTGTGTTATTTAACAGCTCATATCCCTAGAAGATATGTAAGGAGGAGAAGATGAAATTAGAAAACTGTGATTACTTCAGTACTGGTAAAATATTATAAGTTATTTATGAAAACTTTAGTCTTTGTTAGCTTATATAATGAATGTCAAAAATGGCGGTTGGAGTGATTTGTAATATTAACAATTACTGGCCTTAAGAACCTTGGTAAAATTGAAAATCAAGGGAAAGTTGTTTTTTATTTGCCTATCACCATAGATTTTCTACCTCTCTCAATTCTCTCCCCCCCCACTTAATAATGTTTTATTTTTCCAATTATATGTAAAAATAGTTTTCATATTAACTTTTATAAAATCTTGTTCCTCATTTTTTTCTGGCTATGCAAAGGCCTTCAGTGAAGACCTTATAAACCTTCTTGTTCCCCTGTTCTTACAAAATGACCATTCCCGTCATCATTCTTTTAGTTCATCTTAGCCAACTTAGTCAACTAAAGCAATCCACAAAGAGATGTGCTGCTATTCCTAATTTGTAAGTGGTAATGGCAACTTAAAAGAATACTTTATTAATCTAATTAAATCTCTAATTGTGGACTATGTGGTGGTGTTTGAGTGCGGAATCTTCCCAATACTGCAATTGTTCATTCTCAGTTTTCAAAGAGAATCAATTATAAGGTGATATTTTGGCTTGGCTTGTAAACTGGATTCAAGTGCGGGAGAATGGAACAAAGTTGTCAGCTTTATTCTCTCTTCCAATCATCCAAGTCTAAAACAGGACAAAATTCAAGATGACTGGCAATGTCCCAGGATGAAGTGGATGACTTCAGCATCTTCAATGTCTGACCAAGCTCTCAGAGCTCCACAAAGCCGGCTTCGGTCATCCCAGAGCCGTTGGAACACATCGTTCTCATCTATCCATTCCTCTGAGGAAGTTTTCACATGCTTGGGATAGACACTCCCCTAAATCACTGGCAATTTAAGGCTGTGGATTTCTCTCAACTGGGTTTAGCCCATATGCTAAGATGGTTTTATCAGGATGTGGCTGCTGCTCATGCTATAGCTTTTTCGAATCAGAGATGATTATATTCTATTCATTCTATGGAGAAGCCTTCAGTAAATAATTTGGAGACCTTCTTTTGAAAAATTGCAGGAAATTTGATGTGCAGAAACTGTGGACATAATTATTATATATATATTATAATATATATATAATATATATATTATTATATATATTATTATAATAATAATTGTTTACCATATCTATCTACTCTCTAGCTTTTTAATTATACTATGACTCATTTTCAGAAGTGTGAATAGACTAAATTTCATTGTACATATGCAGGATTCCATATTTGTGCAAGAAAAATAAGACCAAAAGGAAAAAAAAAATGAGAAAGAAAACAAAAAGATAAAAATGGATGTTTCAATCCACTTCAATTGCCATAGTTTTTTAATGGTGAAATTGGCATTTCCATCCCAAATCTATTGGAATTTTCATAAGTTTCTTCTTTTGTAAATCATAAGTGGCTTGAACACATGGTCTTAAGGGTCTCTTCCCATTCTAGATTTATGTTTCTATGATTATGTGTCAACAGAGAGGTCCAAAATGATTGTTTCATAATTAATCAATTGAAATTATTCTTGTCATGCATTATTACTCCTTAATTTCCCAAATATTTCTTTGGGATTCCAACAAGCTGTCCGAGAATAAATAAAAGATTCTCGGAAACATACCTCTTTGTAGGGCTTTCTGATATTCTTGAAATTTGAAAAAAGAGGCAGATTACTGTTATTACCAATAGCTTCAATTTACTAATTGGTTGTCATCTTTGATAGCTTCTTTGTAGTATCTGTTTTAATTCTACCAAGAGAGCTTTCTTTCTCATGAGAATTCTTGCTCCCTTCAGGAAGCAAATATATCCTTACAATTTAGAAGATATTGATGCTAGGGACAATGAAGAGTTCTACCATGGCAAAAGTTTTACAGTGATGATATTTCAGAGTTCTGTATGTTATTATGATAACTCCCAATAGCACACAACCGAATGGGAAGTCTACAGAAAATCAGATTCTTAATCAACTATATTACTTTCTAATTCTAAAATTTAACTGTTTAAGTTAAAAGTGTTAAAGTTCAAACCTGAAAATACTCTGCATTGGTAAAGAGAAAAGGTATTGAAATTCTAGGGGAAAAAACAAATATATCATGATGATTTGATATATTCCTCCTTATAAATTAGACTATTTATAGATAAAATATAAAAAAGGTGAAACTTTCTCATGATTTTTTCTCCTCTTACAGCATATTTGGGTACATTAACCATTAATATTGTGTGTCAATCTGTAAACAAAGGAATTTAAAATTTAATTGAAACTCTGTTCTTTCTATTTTATATTTCATCTTTTAATGTAGCAAAACAGGTCATCAAAATCTAAAAGGACATATTAACTGTAATGCTGAGAATACATTAATGACAAAATTTCAACCTTAACTTTTAATTTCATTTTCATCTTTAGTATGTTTTAGAATCAGATATTCTAAACACAGTACTTTCCTTTGCAGTAGTTTAGCTTGGTGTTGCTTTGTATCTGGGAAGAAGGAACATAATAGGCACTATATAAATGTTAGCTATTATGATTACTATTACTTATATCAGATTTTTCTAAGGAAATGAAGCACAAAGGACAAACTTCAAAGGGAAAACATAGTTATTTTTATTTTTGCTATAACTGAGTTTTATTGTAGCAAAAATATGATTTTTATTGTTAGCAAGCTTAATAAAAATGACAATTATTGTAAGAATTCTGTACATGCTACTTAAATACTATCTTATACTTACATAGCATTTTTTCTAATAAACCAAAGGCTTTTTACAAATATCAGTTATCTTTAGTTTTCGATTTATCCCAAAAAATCATAACTATGACAACAAAATAAAACAGATGCCAAGAAAAGTGAAATCCTTTGCTCAAGGTCATATGGGTGTCCTTGACTTTTCAAAAAATTTAAAATTCATTTTGAACTTTTAAGAAGAAATTATATACTGAAACTTATTTAGCTATTTATTCCCTAATTGATGAACAAACCCTCAATTTCCAGTTTTTTGCCATCATAAAGACATACACACACACACACACACTCATTAGAGTTATAAATATATTATAATATATAAGTTCTTTTTTTTTCCTTATTTACCTTCGGAAATAGACCTAGTGGTCTATACCACAATAGTAGTATTGCTGGGTCAAAGAACATACATTGTTTTAGAGCTATTTGGTCATAAATCCAGATTGTCCTACAAAATACTTAGATCAGTTCATAATTCCACCAACAATGAATTAGTTGCTCAATTTTTCTACATCCCTTCCATCATTGTTGCTTCCCCCTTCTATTATTTTGGCTAATCTGCTAGTTGAAAGATGATATCTCAAAGTTCTCTTAATATGAATTTCTCTAATCAATAATTATTTAATACATTTTTTTTCATGTGTCTATATAAACCACAAAAAACAAACCACAAAAAATCCAAACTGCCTGTTCATATCCTTTGACTATTTATCAATTGGGAATGACATTATTTTAAAAACATATTTCCCCCCTTTATATATAAAAACAAATATAATATTTTTTCTGATTTTGAATTCCAAATTGTCTTCATCCCACCTCTTCCTCTCCATTGAGAAGGAAGCAATTTACCATAGGTTATATATATATTTAGTCATGCAAAACACATTTCCATGTAAATTATGATGCAAAAAAAAAGCACAGACAAAAAACACCCCAAAATAAAGTAAAGAAAAATAGCTACAGTCTGCATTCACACTGCACCACTTCTTTGGAGATTGACAGAACCTTTTACCATAAATCCTTCAGAATTGTCTTGCATCATCATGTTGCTGAAAATAACTAAGTTGTTCACAGTAGAGCATCATAAAATATTGCCATTACTATATACATTGGTCTGGTTCTGTTCATTTCACTTTGCATCAATTCATATTAATCTCTCCAGGTTTTTCTGAGAGCATCTTGCTCATCATTTCTTATAGTACATCACATTCCATCACAATTGTATGCAACAATTTGTTCAGCCATTCCTCAATTGATGGGCATCCCATCAATTTCCAATTCTTTGCTACCACTTAAAGAGTACCTATAAATATTTTTGTATATGTAAATCCTTTTCCTTTTTGGTTTTTATGTCTTTGGAATATTGACCTACTAGTAGTATTACTTGGTCAAAAGTATGCATGGTTTTATAGCTCTTTGGGCATAGTTCCAAATTATATTCCAGAATGTTTGAATTGGCATATAACTTCACAAAAAGCACATTGGTAATTTTCACAAAACTCCTTCAACATTTGTCATTATTCTTTTCTGTCATATCAGTCAATCAAATTGATGTGTGGTGGTAACTTGTAATTGCTTTAATTGCATTTCTCTTGTCAATAGTGATTTAGAGATTTTTTTCTTCATATAACTATAGATAGCTTTGATTATTTTGTATTTGATGATCAGATTTTCTTTTCAGCTCTGATCTTTTCATCAAAAATAAATTTAATTCCATATTTCACTAAATCTCCATCTTTCCCCCTGAAAAATAATACTAAATTTTTCTTGGCGGCAGTCAAAGCTTCTTTGCCCTCTAGAATATCATATTCCAGGTCCTTTGATACTTTAAAATGGAAGCTTCTAGGTCCTGGGTAATTCTATTGTGGCTCCTTGATATTTGAATTGTTTCTTTCTGGTTTCTTGCAGTATTTTATCCTCAATCTGATAATTCTGAAATTAAGCTACAATATTCTTTGGAGTTTTCATTCTGGTGTCTCTTTTAGGAGGTGATTGGTGATTTCTTTCAATGGCTATTTTATCCTCTGGTTCTAGGACATCAGGGCAGTTTTTCTTGATGATTTTTTAGAAGATGTTATCTAGGCTCTTTTTTCATCTAGGCAGTTTTCAGTTAGTCCACTAATTTTTAGATTATGTTTCTTGGATCTATTTTCTAGATCAGTTGTTTTCCTGATGAAGTATTTTACATTCTCTTCTATTTTTTTTTTCTTTTTTCTTTTCTTATTTTTGGTTTTGTTTGACTGGTTCTTGATGTCTCATTAAGTCATTCACTTCCATTTGTTCAATTCTAATTTTTAGTGAACTGTTTTCTTCAGTTAGCTTTTTTTTGGCCTCCTTTTACATTTGACCAATTGAACTTTTAAATGATTTTTTTATTTTATTTTACTAATTCTATTTTTTAAGGAGTTTTCCATTTAGTAAATTCTGTTTTTCAAGGAATTGTTTTCCTTTTCCATTTTACCAAATTTATTTGTAAAGACATTCTTTTCCCATTCCACGGAATCTATTTTGAAGGAGTTTTCTTCAGATAATTTCTGTTTCCTTTTCCAAATTCTCCTGCAAAGTTCTCATTTCCTTTCTCCATTTTTCTTCTAACTTTCTTTTGAGATCCTTTTTGAATTTTTCCAAGAGAGCCTTGTGAGATGGAAACCAACTCATATCACTCTTTGAGGCTTCATCTGGAGACATTTTGCCTTTAGGATCTTCAAAGTTTAAGGTCTGTTCTTTCCTATCTTCATAAAAGCTATCTATGGTCAGTGATCTTTTTGCTTTTTTTGATCCTTTTTAAAGGTCTTAGGATAAAAGGTTGATTGTCCCAAGCTTCCTCTACAGGCCATAGTGGCTTCACGCTGTCAGTAGTGCTGCTGGCTTCCTTCTCATTCTTGGTGGGCATGGCCAAGTCCTATGTTATATTGGAGTTCAGGGGTTCACTATTTACCTTCTATAGTAGTGTTGGAGGTCTCACAGCTAGTCTGCTGATCCATTAGCTTCTGAACTAGAACAAAGTAGCCACACACTGCTATATTTTGGCTGAGCCTGGCAAGTGGAGGCCTCTCTGCCCTAGATACCTACCTTGCACCTGCACTGGGCTACCTTTCCCCCTGCCCAATTGAGAGAGCTATTTCCTGAATTTCTTCCAAAATATCTTCTGCTGAAAATTTGTTACACTACAAATATTTGTGGATTCTATCACTCCAAAATCTATTCAGAGGCTTGATCTGGTGTTGATCTAAGGGGAAGCCAGGAAGAGCTTAGACAAAGACCTGTCTACTCTCCATCATCTTAGTTCTGCTTCCAGCTTTGATTATTTTGTGTCACAACTACTCTTTCATATCCTTTGACCACTTATCAGTTGAGGAATGGCTTTTATTTCTATAAATTTGACTCTGTTTTTTATATATTGAGAAACAAAGTTTTTATCAGCAATTCACTACAAAATTTTTTTCATAGTAATAATTACTATGTATTTTCTTCCATTCTGTTTCCCCCTGTTTACTCTCTCTCTCTCCTTTCACCTTATTAATTCTCAATATTGTTTTGCTTGCCCCCAATCTATGTTGTCTTCTATCAGCCCTTCTCTTTCTTATCCCCTTCTATTCCTACTTTCATGTATAGGAAAAAATATATCTGAGCCCAACTGAGTGTGTATGTTATTCCCTTTTTGACTTGATTCAAATTAAAATAAGGTTCACATGCTTTATGCTCTCTCCCCACTTTTCCTATCTGTCCACTGCAAAAATCTCTTTCAGAGTTCTTTTATATAAGATAATTTACTTCATTCTACCTCTACCTTTCCCTTCTCCCTTCTTCTTTCTCACCCCTTAATTTTATTTTTTAAATAACCATTCCATCAAATTCAAGTTACACCAGTGCCTTTGAATATATGTCCTCTTTTTAAGTGTTCTAATAATGAATAGTAATGTGTACAAATCACACACGTCATTTTCCTATGTAGGAAGGTAAACAATTTAAGCTTATTGAATCCCTTATGATTTCTCTTTTTTATTTACTTTTTTATATTTCTTTTGAGTCTTAAAAGTCAAATTTTTCTATTCATCCATGATCTTTTCATAATGAATATTTGAAAGTCCTTTATTTCATTTTTTTCCCCTATTTTTCCCCTGAAGGATTTTGCTCACTTTTTCTGGATAGCTGATTCTTGGTTATAATCTTATTTGTTTTGGTCTCTCTGGAATATCATATTCCATGCTCTAAGATTCTTTAATGTGGAAGCTGCTAAATCTTGGAGCTTCTTTTGAATGTGGGTACACAATATTTGAATTGTTTCTTTCTGGTAGCTTGCAATATTTTCTCTTTGACCTGGGTGTTCTGGAAATTGGCTATAATAGTTCTGGGAGTTTTCATTTTGGGATCTCTTTCAAGAGGTGATTAGTAGATTCTTTCTATTTCTATTTTACTATCTGGTTCTAGAATATCAGGGCAGTTTTCCTTGATAATTTCTTGAAAAATGATGTCTAGGCTCTTTTTATTTGATGATGGCTTTCAAGTAGTCCAACAATTCTTAAAAGATCTATTCTCAATTTATTTTCCAGGTCAATTGCTTTTGCAATGAAATATTTGATTTTTCTTTGATTTTTTTCACTCTTTTGATTGTGTCTGATTGTTTCTTGATATTTCATAGAGTTATTAGGTTTTGCTTGCCCAGTTCTAATTTTTAAGAAATTATTTTCTTAGTGAGATTGTATGCATCCTTTTCCATACAGCCTATTCTAGTTTTAAGGAATTCTCTTTAAACAAAAAATTATTAAAGCTTTTTATTTATAAAACATATTCATGGGTAATTTTTCAACATTGACCTTTGCAACACTTTTTATTCCAAATTTTTCCCTCCTTCCCCCATCCTCTCCCTTAGATGGCAGGTAGTCCAGTATATGTTAAATATGTTAAAATATATGTTAAACCCAATATATGTATACATATTTATAGTTATCTTGCTGCACAAGAAAAATTGGATCAAGAAGGGGAAAAAAAAGCCTGAGAAAGAAAACAAAATACAAGCAAATATCAAATCAATAGAAATAGTAAAAATGCTATGTTGTGCTTCATACTCAGTTCCCACAGTCCTCTCTCTGGGTGTAGATATCTCTTTTCATCACTGAACAAGTGGAACTGGTTTGAATCATCTCATTGTTGAAGAGAGCAATGTCCCTCAGAATTGATCATTGTATAGTCTTGTTGCTGTGTATAATGATCTCCTGATTCTGTTCATTTCACTTAGCATCAATTCATGTAAATCTCTCCAGATCTTTCTGAAATCATCCTGTTGGTCATTTCTTACAGAACAATGATATCCTATAACATTCATATACCATAATTTATTCAGCTATCCAATTCAGCTATCCATTCAGTTTCCAGTTTCTTGCCATTACAAAGAGGGCTGCCACAAATATTTTAGCACATATGGGTCCTTTTCCCTCCTTTAAGATATCTTTGGAATATAAACACTGCTGGGTCAAAGGGTATGAATAGTTCTAAATTGCTCTCCAGAATGGCAGGATCCGTTCACAACTCCACCAACAAAGCATCAATGTCCCAGTTTTCCCTCATCCCCTCCAACATTCATCATTATCTTTTCCTGTTATCTCAGCCAATCTGACAAGTGTGTAATGGTATCTTAGAGTTGTTTTAATTTGCATTTCCCTGATTAATAGTTATTTGGAGCACCTTTTCAAATGTTAAGGAATTCTTTCGAATGAATTTTTATATATCTTTCTATTTGGCCAATGCTGCTTTTAAAGGCATTCTTTTTTTAATCAGGTTAAAAAAATTGTTCTATTTGGTTTTGTAAGCTGTTGTTTTCTGCAATATTTGTGTGTGTGTGTGTGTGTGTGTGTGTGTGTGTGTGTGTGTATGTGTGTGTGCCTCCTTTACCAAGCTGTTGAGTCTTTTTGTCATAATTTTCTAGCATAATTTTTATTTCTCTTCCCAATTTTTTCTCTACGTTTCTTACTTGATTCTTAAAATCCTTTTTGTGTGCTTCCATGACTTCAAACCAATTCATATTTTTCTTTGAGGCTTTAAAAGTAGGAGTTTTGACTTTCCCTGAATTTATGTTTTGATCTTGTCACCGTAGTAATTTTCTATAGTCAGGTTCTTTTGTTGCTGTTGGCTCACTTTCCAGTCATCTATTTCTTGATTTTCAGTCTATGTACTAACTCTATGCTTCAAGAGTGAAAAGGGCACCTTCCCAATCTTCAGGTTTTTTATGCAGCTGTTTTCAGAGGTAATTCTGGTGATCTGTAAGTTTTTACTTCTTCCAAGGTAGTACAATCTAGGGAGAAGGGTGTTCACTATTTTTATGTACTGTATACTGGTCTGTGAATGATTACAAATACTCTTTTCTACTCTAGTATTGTGACCAAGTACTTGCTTCCCTGTACTGCAAGTTTTGGTGTTCTTTTGCTTCTTTTTGCCTAGGACAGAGACCCAGGACTTTGACCCAGATCCAAGTGTGGGCGATGCAACAGAGTTCTGCCAGCAAAATGCCTGCAAATGAACCCTTATTATCTCCATCTGACCATTTGTGCAGGTCCATTACCATATGTGGACTGAGGAGTCCAGAAACTTCCACTTCCACAACTCCAACTTCCCCAAGGACAACTCCAGGTCTGGGCTGGCACAGTCAGCAATAGACTATACTCCACTCTCACCTTGGCTCCAGGCCTTTCCTATGAATCTTCTAAGTTGTTTTGGGCTAGAAAATTGTTTCAGTCCATCTTTTTGTGGGTCTGCTGATCTAGAATTTGTTTTGATGCATTATTTAAAAGTCTTTGGAGGAGTTTGGAGAAGAACTCAGGCAAACCTTGCTTTTTTCTTCTTATTTTGACTATCTCCCCAAATGACTCATATTCTTATAAATATGACAAAATTCTTTTTATATTTTTCTGACAAAATGTCTGTAAGTGCCCCCCTCCATTTTTTGTCTTCCTTCTAATCTTGGTTACACTCATTTTGTTTTTACAAAACTTTTAAAATTTAATATAATCAAAATTATCCATTTTACATCTTATGATATTTTATATCGCTTACTTATTTATAAATTGTTCTTCTCTCCATAAATCTGATAGGTAATATGTTTCAACTTCTAATTTTCTTGGGATGTCTCCTTTTATATCTAAATCTTTTAATCATTTTGACCTTATCTTGGTAAATGGTGCAAGATATTTCTGCCAAATTGCTTTCTAGCTTTTCCAATCAAATAATGAATTCTTAACCTAGTAACTTAAATCTTTGTTATTTGTCAAACACAAGATTACTATAATAATTTACTACAGTGTATTTTGTTATCTTTTTGAAAATTTAGATCTTTTCTTTAGTAAACATGTAAGTTTTTAGAAGTGCTTTGAATATGGATTTTCATTTCCTAAATCACTATTTCCCCATCCCATTAGTCCAGTTAAGATTAGATAACAAAACTTTTTTAGTATGATTTCCTGCTGTGGTAGTTATCAGCGTAGGAGTAGAAGAGGAGAAGGCATATAGTTGGCAGGATCTAGACAGCAGGACAGGACTGGTGGTATGATCATAGATAAGGAAGTCAAGGATAGAGAACAATGTACCATTGAAATGCTTAACTACAAGGTTGAAGCTGCAAAGAAAGTAAAGTGAAGTTAAAAACAGGAAGCCGTGACTGAGAGAATAGAGAGAGATGTAGAAGGAGTGGAACTGTCATACTTTGTCACTGAATGGGTGTTTAATAAAGGTCTGTTGAATTGAATTGTTGTATTTAAAATTTGGATGCTCAATTATTTCGTAAATTTGGATGAGAATACTGTTTTGACTTTACTCCTGAACTTAAATTTACAGCATCTTATTTCTTAGTTCTGCTTAGACTGCTTTTATAAATTTCTAAACTAGGCACATTTGCTTTAGACAACTTTTGTAACAGGTGAATAGGGCAAAAAATATCTAGTATAGGCTCTGTTTAACTGTACCATTGCTAAGCTAAGTCTGGACATAATCAATGTTATGACATGGTGACAATTTATCTCTCCTAGGAATTCTATTGTGACTTTTATGTTTACTAAAGTTTCTTTTAAGTTTTAATTTGATTACAAATAATTTCAACATCTTTAAATAAAATCTGCATGTGTGATTCACCTTTAGAATCCATATTAACTTCAAAAAGTTGTGGTCCAGCATTACCACATTTTAACTCAAGTTAGAAACTGTCTCTAGATTTCAGAATTGTTTGAGAAATTTTTGCAGAAAGGTTGAACAACTGTGGCAAAGGATATGATTAGAGAAGTTACATTGTTATTTGAATTTGTGAAGGGAATTCAAAATTGTGAAGAAAGAAAATACCTTTAGGGATTAATAGATGCTTAGTTATATTTTATTGGGGAAGTAGATTAACACCAGGTACTGTGATTTCAATTTTTAAAAATACTCAACTACCAGCAGCATCTTTTAATTCACTCCTTAACACTTTGAAGTAAATTCAGGAAATGGTAAGAAAGACTGATTAGCATGAAAAGGAACAAAGGATTTTCTTACTGCCCAGGTTAGTTATATAAACTGGTTTGGGTGGTTCAGAGAGAGAAAGCTTGGGCGTGACCCAGACTTAGGGAATGATAACATATAAAGTTCAGAAAGCAAGATTTTCTGATTTTTAAGTAAAGCAGACCCTATTTTAATTCATTACTTTAAGCCTTCTAACTTTTCTCCAGATCTCCATAACAAAAAAAAAAAAAATAAAATACTGTTTTATAAGTTATTTAATTCGTTCACTATCTTTACATTTTAATCTGTACTTTGCCCATTTTAACTCTTAATCTTGCAAATACTATATAAACAAATATATTTAACCAAAAATATTTATCATGTTATTTTTATTAGGGGGTGCTGCCCAGCCTACCTTCCAGAAGTATTTTATTACTTTCATTCATTCCTGAAAAATTAAAAGAAAATTTTATCTTACATACAGTTGTGTAGTCTTAAAAAGTTCTTGATACATTAAAAGGAAAATCAAGAGGGTTTTCATCTACATGTATATTTAATTTCAGAAGTCTGATGGTACAAATCAAGTATTTAAAAACAGAAAGCCAAGAAGAAGCCAATCATGATTAGAGCTAGTAGATTATGAAAATGATATTCATTATAGTATCTATATCCATAGCTTTGCATTGCTTAACATTAAGAGCTTATGGGGTGTTAAACATTGTAGCTCATGTAAGAAAACATTAGGGATCTCAGAAATCTTAGGTACTAAGGACCCTTGACAACTTAATTCAGAAGTGTGTGGATAAGCAGTTATGAAAGATATTTTTAGAACTTTGCTTGTTGATAGGGGAATAACAAAGAAATATGGCATAGATCATGTCCTTAAGGAAATTATAGTGTCTTTAGGTAAGTGATAGATACAAAAAAACCCCAAATAATCAATATATTTTATTGAACAGTTACTATATGCCCAGAGCTGCAGAGACAGAGTGTAAGATATGGTTTCTACTCTTAATTTAAACAAATAATCTAGAACAAGAATTAATAAAGAGAATATGAGGCATTTTAGGCTGAAATTCTAAAATGCATCATAGAAGGTAAATGTCTTAGGAAGTAACAAAGGGGATGATCAAAATAGGCTTGAATGCTGAAGGAAGCAGAGAAGTGGTAAAATTTGGGCTATGAAGGAAACAAATTTATTACAGAAGAAATGAAGAAAAGAAAGTATTATAGACTTAGGGAAGAATTTAAGGAAAGGTTCGAAAGCAGGAACAAACTTCATATATATATATATATCAGAACACTCAATGTTTATTGGAGAACATTGGAAGATTAGGCTGGATAGGTAAATTGGGGTTTAATTACTTCTCCTTTCTTACTTTTATTGATGACCTTTAATAATCTCTATATTTTTGTGTAGTTTAAAAAAATCCTTCCTTTTTTCTTTTTTCTTTTTTTTAAACTCTTAAAATTCATAGAATTAAATAATGTTCAAAGAACAAGTAGCCTGAAAGGTCATTTAGTACAATAAATCAATTTTATCAAGAAGAAAACACATGGAAAGATTTACATAAGTTGATGTAAAATGAACTATACCATGTACAGAGTGACAACAATAATATTAGATGATCAACTGAGCTATTCTCAGTAATACAATGATCCAAGATAACTCAGAAAAACTTGTGATGAAAAATGCTATCCATCCCCAGAGAAAGAAATGATGATGGCTGAATACAGATTGAATCATACTTTTTTTTTTTTTTTTTTTACTTCCTTTATTTTTCTTGAAATTTTTCCCTTTTTTGGGTCTATGTTTTCTTTTACAACATGACTACTAAAAAAATATTTTATATAACTACACATGTATAAGCTATATGGAATTGCTAGCCTTCTCAATAGGGATGGGGGGGTGGAAGAGGAGGAAGGGAGAGAACTTAGAACTCAAAGTTTAAAAACAAATCTTAAAAATTGTTTTCACATATCTGTGGGAAAACAAAATACTAAATATATTTTTAAAAGAAGAAAACACCTGAAAAATTGCTCTAAATCACTATTGATTAAATGAATAAAAATTAAGCACACCTTTATATATCACTTTATACCTGTCAGATTGGTTGAAATGATTGATGTGGAAAGTGACAAATGTTGAGGGGATATATAAAAATTGGGACACTAATTCATTGTTGATGGAATTGTGACTGATACAACCATTTTGGAGACATCTGAAATTATTTCCAAAAATTATTAAACCGTCTATATCCTTTGACTCAGCAATACCATAACTAGGTCTATTTCCAAAGATGATTAAGAAAAAAAGGAAAAGAACCTATATGTTCTAAAATATTTATAGCAACTTTTTTTGTAGTAGCAAAGAACTGGAAATTATGGAATGTCTGTCAATCTTTAAAAAAAATAATACTATGTTATGGAAATGCTTGTTTTATTTCATAAATTTTAAAATTAAATAAAAATTTTAAAAAAGAAGGCAAAAAACAGACATAGATTAAATGATTTTTTTCAACTTGATATAATTTGTTGACATCAAAGCCAGTACTAGAATCCAGATTTCTTGACTTTCAGTTTATTACACATCATTTTTTTCTCCACTTTACATCTTTCTTATTTCCAAACATTGATTTTAAAAAGGGATAAAAATGTGAACTATTAAAAATAGTTCAAAAAGTCATATCACATCAATCATGAAAGCAAACAATTTGATAATGGTTACATAATAAATGTTCAATGGATTAGTTTAGATAAATAATATTTAGAAGTAATTAACAACAGTGTGATAATCCCAAAGACACAAACTTTTGAGGCAAGAACTCAGTATTCAACCAAAACTGCTGTGAAAATTGGAAAGCAGCTTGCCAGAAAGTAGACACAGACCAATATCTTATACTGTATACTGAAGGAAACTCAAAATAGGTACAAGATTTAGATATAAAGGGTGATGACATGAGCAAATTGAGATAAGATGGTAAAAATTACTTATCAGAACTATGGATAAGAGGAGTTCATGATCAGATAAGAAAAAGAGGATAGTGTAGATAATTTTGAATATAAAAAAAAAAAAAAGGTTTTTTTTTTTTTACACAAACAAAGCCAAGGTAACCAAAATTAGAAGGAAAACAGAAAATGGAGAAAATTTTATAGCAAGTTTCTCTGATGAAGGTTTCATTTCTCAAATACATAGGAAACTGAACCAAATTTATAAAAAAATAAGAGCTATTTCCCAATTGATAAATGCTACTACAAAGTTAGTACCCCAAAAAATTAAAATAAAAGGAAAAGGATCTATTTGCATAAAAATATTTGTAGCAGCTCTTTTTGTGGTGGCAAAAAATTGGAAATTGAAGGGATGACCATCAACTAGTGAACAAATTGTGCCACAAATTGTTATGAATACTACTGTACTAAAGCAAATGACAAGCAGGGTAGTTTCAGAAAAACCTAAAAGATTTATATGGGCTGATACAAATGAAGAGCAGAACTAGGAGAATTTTATATAGTAACAGCAATTGTTGCTACTATTGTTTATTTCTTTTCAGTTCTGTCTGACTCTTCATGATTCCATTTTGGGTTTTCTTGGCAAAGATATTGGAGTAGTTTGTCATGTCCTTTTCCAGCTCATTTTACAGATGAGGAAACTGAGGCAAGCAGATTAAGTGACTTGCCCAGAATCACACAGCTAGTAAGTGTCTAATACTGGATTTGAACTCAGGAAAATGAATCTACTCGACTTTAGGCCCAGCATTCTTCCCACAGTTCCACCTAACTTCCCAACAACAACATTGTAACAATAATCAACTGTAAAAAATTTAGCAGCTCAGATAAATATGATTCATGACAATACCAAAGAAAACATATCCTCCTGTAGAGAAAGAACTGATGTACTCTGAGTGATGATTGAAGTATTTTTTCCCACTTCATTTCTCTTGCTTTTCTTTCTCCCCCTCCTCCCTTCTTCTCCCAACATGGCCAATGTGGAAATATGTTTTGCATGACTTCATATGTATAATGAGTATTGTATTTATAGTCTTCTCAATAGGTAGGGGAGGGGCTGAAATAAAGGAGAGTTTTAAGTCTTTTTTTAAATACTTAGAAACATACAACTTGATGTTGTAATGTCTTTAAAACTTTGTTATCAGAGAAGAGGCAGCTTTGCATAATGAACTTGAAACCGGGAAGATTTGGACATGTGTCCCCTCTGACTCAAATTGATTGTGTAGATTCTAGGCAAATCACTTAAACTGTTTGTGCTTTAGACTAGTGATTCCAAATTCAAAGAGCAAATGCTCTAAATGCTACTAAATGCTACACTACTTTCCCCAAAGTCTACATATTAACTTCATTGTAAAATACAGTATTATCCATGTTTTATAATTTTTATTTATTTAATTCAACATTTCTCAATTACATTTTAATCTAATTCAACTGTGGAAGAATGTTGTAGGTCACCCGTGGCCAGCAACTTTCTAAGGTTAGAATTTGCAGAGAAGTAGCTGACCCACATTGGAAGAGGAAGTTTCCTTATTCATATTATATACCTGGGATGTTGAAAGTTTAATCCCTATCTATATCACTACATTTTAGATTTAGAGCTGGTAGGGACCTTTGAGGTCATTTAGTTCAATTCTGACAGTTTAAAGAAGTGAACTGATCTGATCAAAAGCATAGAAGCAATAAGCAGCAAACTCAGCTTGGAGCCTCTGTCCTCTGACTCCAAATCCATTACTCTTTCATTTTTGCTATCATGTAGATGACAATTTAATATGCCTCATGTTTATCTCATCTTCAGTATTCTTTTTTATTATGTCTGTAACAAAAATTAGATCATATTTTTAAATATATAAATTAGCTATGATAAAAACTTGCTTACTGTTTGTTTAAAACATTTATCTGGATCAAGGCATAGACTCTGGAATTAAAAGATAGTTGGGCAGGAGGGATGAATCAAGGTTTGAGTTGCCACATTCTGTCTGGATTGTTTTGGACAGACAACTCAGGGACATGACTTGAGACTGGGCTGTCCTCACGGTGCCTGCCAAATAGTGCTCAGCAATGCTGATACATAGGTTCCAGGGTAAAGGTCATTCTTGGCCTATTAGAACTCCATGATTCTTCAAATTGAGTAAATCCAGAACAGGTGCAATCTTTATCTAGGGATATGCAAATATGTGGCAGAAAGCCAAATTCAAAGGGCTGAATTAAGATCCACACAATTTCAATGCTAAGACCTTTCTAATAGCAGTAAATAACTGCAAATGGAGTATACTAGGTAGGTGAAAGGAGTGATTTGAGGGAAATATATGATGATCCAAACTGTAGAAATCTGATAAAATTGAATATAGAATCCTGGAACTTTTTGGCACAACAACACTGAAATTATTGCTTTTATATGCTGTTTCCCCATTACCTTTTCTTCTGGGTTATGAGATGACCATGAAGTGATGAATAGATTTGCAGGAATACTAAATGTACACATGTGGAGGGGAGAGTCTGTAATGTTAAGGTTTGAAAATTATTATTTTAAATGGTAATATTTTTCCTGTCTCTTCCTAAAGTGTACAGAGTGATTGAGGTAGAGTTTTGTTATAGTAGGCAACGCATGGGATAAGGAATTGTTTACATTTTATCTCCTTAGTGCATAGCGTACTTTCTAGTTATGGCACCAATAAAATCCTGCCCTGACTGAAATGAAAAGTTGGATGGAGGTGACTTTGTTGCAGGGAAGTCCTTTGAGAAAATATGCCTATTCCTTTATTGTCAGTTAGCTACACTGTTTTAGATCATCATGGTAAACTACATCTCCATATGTATGGCCATAGCATTGTGTGTGTGTGTGTGTGTGTGTGTGTGTGTGAAGCAAATGTGGTTAAATGATTCGCCTAAAATCACATAGAAGTAACCATTAAGTGTGTAAAGTCATATTTGAACTCATGTCTCATGCCTTCTGACTCCAGAACCAGTGCTCTCTAACTATTGCACCAAGCTACCCCCATAAAATTTAACATTGTGTTTATACCTCTTAGAATTTTCCTTTCCATGATACACCTCAGTTGTTAGAGGAGAAATATCTTTTCAGGAACAAAATTTAGTTTGGGAGATTGTTGTGAATATTAGTTAAGAGATAGGAAGGTGGATAGATGCCTTTGAAGGGTATATAAAAGTTTAGAATAATTTTATACATTTACATATGTATATGTGTGTTTATGTATACAATTGTATGTTTTTGTGTTTGTATATATATATATGTCCATGCATATATACATATATCTATCATCTACATATATATATATATGTGTGTATATATATATATGTGTATATATATATATATATATCTCGTTTGTGTCTAATGGTAGCCATCTCTATGGCAGAGGGAAGGAAAAGGGGAAAAAAAGGGGAAAAAAAACTTTATTATATATTTAAAGGAATTACAAGTTGTACATAATAGCTTCACATTTTCCTGTGCAGTCATTCCCTAACTTAAAAATAAAATAAACAAATGTGGGAAAAAAGGTATATGCTTAACAAAGATAATGAAGTGGAAAGAAGGGGAAGATACAATAGGGAGGAAATGAAAAGGTAAGAAGAGATAAGAGTGTCAGAGTGCAAGGAAAAAAAGAAAAAAAGGAAGGGAGAAGAGGCAAGAAAAGTTGTGTGAACCTCTATTTTGACTTTGTAAATAGTTTATGACAACTGGCTTCTTCATAAATGGATTTGCTGGCTCAGTACTCGAATTGATTGACAAGCAGGTCTGGATTCTATGAGGAGTGGCACCTTAGGGTTGTGCTCTCTGACAGTGTTGATACTCAGCTAACTGAGAGACAAGCATCAAGACTTTTTTAAACATTATGAAGGAGGAAAAGAGAAGGTCTGTACTAATTAGAAGTTTTCACAAAAGAGACAAATTAACAGTCTAGTGCAAGTTTAAATTCTGAGTTTTGAAGTCAATAAAGCTTTTAAGAAAAGATTTCTTCTCCAGACAATACCGAGACCCAGAGTACAAAGACCACTTAATCTGATTAATAAGAGTGGATATTAAATATGTTTTCAGAACCTTGTGAATCTCTGATGATTTTTCATGTGATGTTAATGTTTATTTTTGTAGGATTTAAGGTTAATACCAAAATAACTCCACTCTCTTTTCCTAGAATCCAAATCCTTTCTTTAAATGGCTAAGCCCTCTAACATGCTGAAGATCAT
This sequence comes from Sminthopsis crassicaudata, assembly GCF_048593235.1. Classification (NCBI taxonomy): domain Eukaryota; kingdom Metazoa; phylum Chordata; class Mammalia; order Dasyuromorphia; family Dasyuridae; genus Sminthopsis; species Sminthopsis crassicaudata. The sequence goes on from NC_133619.1 coordinate 253,109,487, forward strand.
TTACTCAGCTTGCTGAAGGTAAATCTTATGTCTTTGTGCTAATGTGTTTATTTTAGGGATACTTAAAAATAACTCTTAAAGCACTCCTCTGCTCAGCACCCACCAAGGTCTTAGAGATGTATTCATGTACTTATTGGGAAATGAAGCATGATGGTTAGTCCTGAGGAGTCCTGACAGATCTAAGACATAAATTTTAAAAAGGAGAGGGAGGTGGAGGAAGGAGAAGAGGAAAAAAATCAAAGTGAGAAGATGATGGAAAGAGGAAGCTGAAGTGAACTCATGCTAAAGTATCACTGAGGAACACTTACTTCAAATGCCATTAAATGAATGGTATAGGTTGCCTTTCACTAGCATAAACTCACTCTAAGATCCCCAGTCTTAATCTATCATCCTTTGCTCTGTAAATTCTTCTAATTCTAAATCTAATGATCCCATGACTTCCTAAATCACTATTAAGAATATTCCAAATAAACCTAGTAAATGGGGAGGGAAAGAGGAGGGAAGGAACCCAATTTTAAAGCTTCATTAACAAAGAACTTTATACAAGGAGAAACGGTTAATAAGTAATGAAACAAAGAGAGCTGTTATAGAGATTAAATAGTCCCGTGTCTAGGTACAAAGTTCATGCTGCAAATGCAGCTGTCACTCTCATAACCTGACTCCAGCCTTAGAACCCCTGGTTCAAAGTATGCCTTCAGCCTTCCTGTTACTGAGCTGACTCAGTGCAAGGTCTAGCTAAAGTTCAAAGTTCAGTGTCTGAAGGATCTGCTGACTGCATGCTTTGTTTAGCTCTGACAAGTTTTAGATAAACTATTAACTATTTTTAAGATGGTTGTTGGAAATAATTGAAGAGCTAGTTTTTTACACTTGTCCTTTTAGGTATGGGATGAAATGCTACAAAACTAATTTTAAAATTGAGAATAGTGGTGTGATTATCTGTATAAGCAAGTCATAGAAAGATAAAATACAGCTAATTCTAAGGAGTACATCAAAAAAAGTAGATCTATTTTAAGAATAAATGAACAAAAGAAGCTTGATTGTAATAGATATTGACTATTTCAAAAAAGGCAAAGAATTAACTCTGTATAGCAAATAAAGGCATTAACCTTTGAAAGTAGGTTTGGGAGCCTTAAATAGAACTCCAAGTCACCCACTAATAATAATATTTTAAAAATGCACAGGCATTATGCTTTTTAAATTGCTTATGTGTGGGCACAAACTTATTATAATAATGTTAAGAGATAGTCAAAATAAGAATTATTATCTTTATTTTACTGTTTAGAAGGTTGACTTTTTACATATTTAAATTATTTGTACAAGATTAGTAATTAATTTAATAAATGATAGAGTCAGAACTAGAACTCAATGCTTGTGATTCATATTCATATTCATATTCCTTCCATTATACTATCCTGTTCCTTTATTATTCTGAATTAAATACACACATATGTGTGCTAATATGTACATTTATGTATATGAATAAATATATATATATATGTATTTCATCTTTTCTACATTTGAACAGTAAGTAGAAATTGTATGAGAACACTTTGAGAATTATTATTCTGAAGTACATTTCAGAACACAGAATACATTAATCTATGCTGGACTAGGGCCATAGATTTGTGATTCATATTCTTTCTCTTGGTAATAAGTGCCAAGGAGTCTGGGGCTTGGCTCAATGTTGTAAGGATGCTACTCCTTTAAGGAATAGCATATTTTTCTTCAGAGAGAAACATATAAGTCAGCAATCTATAAAATTATTAAAATCTTCTAATAAAATAATCATTGCTTACAGAAATTAGAGTAACATAGTAATAAACTAGAATATTACAAGTTTAGAATTGAGAATACTTTGTCTCTTTGGGTTATATTGGAGTCAATACAATGTAAAAGCAAGCATATAGAACTGGTATTCATAATTACAAAAGATAGCATTTATTTGACACTGTTAGGATTTGCAAAGGACTTTACAAATATTATCTTTTTTTAGCTTTTTATTTTCAAAATATATACATAGTTTTCAACATTCACCCTTGCAAAATTTATGTTCCATTTTTTTTCTCCTTTCCTTTCCCTCACAACCTCCCTTAGACAACAAGTAATCCAATATATGTTAAACATGTGCAATTCTTCTATACATATTTTCATAATTGTGCTAAACAAAAAAGTCAGATCAAAAAGGAAAAAAATGAGAAAGAAAACAAAAAGCCTACAAGCAGCAGTTGAGAAATAACCAATGGTCAGCCACCAACAGCACTGAAAGAATGACTTGCATGATAAACTGCAAGTCTTTTCAAGGGTAAAGGGAAAGGGAAGTTGAAGATATTGAGAAACATAAACCTGTATACATTTCTTACTTTTCCCATGGCCCTGCTTTTCCAACCAATTTCCAGATGCACCTGTTACAGTTATTTTTTTGTGTACGTATAAGAATTTGTAAAATAACATTGACAAGTAAAAAGTGTATTGTTGTGGATTTGGAGTCAAATTTAGGCTTACAATTTAAATTTGGGCTAGACACTTAAACTTTCTTGGCCTTGCCTATAAAATAAGAGTTGGACTAGTTATTTTCTAATTTTTTTTTTAAAGCATTGTTTGATGAATTAAAAATATTTTCCTCTATACAAGCTTCTTTTGAATATGGAATGATGGAAACCTAAAACTTTATTCTATAGAAAAAGTCAAGACTAACCTAAAAATGATCAGCCTAATGTATCTGATTCTATGATATAGAGAAAGCCAAGTATTATTTTAAAAATGTATTAATTGAGAAAGATAACAGAATCTGCATAAGATGCAGAACATATTTGACAACTGATATACAAAACTTGAAGATTTTCTTTGAAAATAATTTGCTTAATAAGCAAGGGCCATTTGAGGGGAATTTTACTCAAAATTTAATTAAATGTCCAATAAGGTACCAATGTCTAGAGATACCTTAATTTTTGCCTCCATTATAATGTGCCTGCACCTATTCTTGGTCCTCTATGGACACAATTTATTCTCTGTGTTCTACACCAGAATAGGACTTCCTCCAACTTGCATATTTCAGAACCATAGTAGATTATCAAAAAAGATATGTATATAGTCAGACTAGAATGATCTGGGATACTTTTTAAGGTTCTCAAATGTAGAAAAAGTATGTAGACTTTAAAAATCACATTTCCCCCAATTATATGTAAAGAAAATTTAAACACTTATTTACAAATTTTAAATTCCCTGTTTTCTCTCTCCCTCCTTCTTTTCCCTTGCTTCCTCCTTCCAGAGATAAACAATTTGACATAGATTATAATATTCAATCATGCAAAACATAAAATCATATTAGTTATGTTGTGAAAGAAGGCATATTCAAAGGGGAAAAACATAAAAATAAAATGAAAAAAATAATCCTTCAATCCACATTCAGACTTTATCAATTCTTTTTCTGGAGACAGATAACATTTTTTATCATGAGTTCTTTGGAATTGATAATCTTTCTATGTAAATCAGAGAATATCCTGCTTGCCATTTCATATAATATAAATTTCTTATGTTTCTAACATAAACTGCCTTTTGCACATTACTCTCTTTTACATACTAGATATCACAAACTTGCCTTCTTGTTGTTTTCTATATAATATTTTCCTTCCTAAATCTATGATTGCATAAATTGTATATCATTCCTAAATTTGTAATTCACTCATCTTTTGTGTTTACCTTATAAAATAGTTAACCTCAAGTTTGACTTCCTACATGAGATTTCTCCTGATTGTTGCTAGGGCAATCTCCTCAGAAATTACTTTGTGTTATATTTATATTTTTCTATTAATGCATCAGTATTTTTAATAGAATGTAAACTTCTTCAGATTAGGCTTTTAAAAAAAATCTCCAATGCCTAAAGTGTTGACAAAATGAACTTAATGCTTGTTGAATTGAATTGAATTCTGATAAATGCTAAATTGATAAATCAAAGGAAATGTTTTGTTTTAAAATTGAATTTATTTTATATAAATTTGGATTTTTTAATATATAAATATGTAAAAACAACATGATTTAGTGGATAAAGTTCACAAATTAGCATAAAGGAGATCTGGATTCAAATCCCATTTCAAACTAGAAAGGTGCCAAGAACATTTGTACATTATTTTAAGGAAGATCATAAAGATGACTCTTCATTTATAGTTCTATTGTCCTCTCATTTTACAGATGGAGAAATAATCCCAGGAAAGCTGAAATGAATTATCAAATGTTATACCACTTTTTTTTTTCAGAGTCAGGACTAGAACCCAGCTTTCTTGTCTTCTGCTATTATGTTTCCCTCCCTTCCCTTGCTTACCCTTCCTTCAGTTGCCTTGCCTACCCTTCTCTTCCTTTCCTTTCTCTTTCATCTCTTAGTATTAAGCTTACTAAAAGCCAATTTGATAATGTTTATCTATGACCAGACTGCTTTTAGTAAAGTTAGCTAATATTCTTTCCATGTCAAAAGATACATTCCAATTATTTGAATTTCTTCACAATATGCTTACCAAACATTATATTAATGTCATATAATATAGGATTTAATCCAACATGATCACAGAGAATAAAGGTGAATTATTTCTTCCACATTCCTGTTGATCTTTAAGATGCTACATAATAAATAATGGTTTTTATCTATTTATTTATGCTGAGGAAATTGGGGTTAAGTGACTTGCCCAGGGTCACACAGCTAGGAAGTGTTAAGTGTCTGAGTTCAGATTTGAACTCAGATCCTCCTGACTTCAGGACTGGTGCTCTACCCACTGCACTACCTAGCTGCCCCTAATAGGATTATTTAAAAATAAAGATTTATTAATAGGTAGAAGAATAACCAGATCTATTCTAAAATTAGAAGTTAAGGAGCAAAAATAATGGGGATTATGTGAATAAAGCTAGTAGAGTTGACTGTTACTGTTGAGAAGTTATTTAGAAGATGAGTTTTTCTAACTCCAGGTCAGGCACTCTATCCACTATACCATCTACCTGCTGCCACCCCTCAAATATCTATAGCTTAAGGACATGATTATAAGGGGTTTAGAAGAAAATTCATTTTTCTGATAGCCAGTAAGGTGGAAGATAACTCTTAATTTACACATACATCAGCTTAGCCCCTTTCCATCAAACACTGATTGATGCAATCATAAATAACTAAGGGAAAGTAAAGCCATTTACCCAAGTAAAATATTAAATAGAAGTTGGTAAGATTGGGGCAGGACTAGAACCCAGATCTTCTAATTTTTGGTTTAGTGTTCTTTTCAATATACTTCACTGATTCAGGATAGACCCAAAGTTTGAGGTAAAGTCAGTGAACAAAAGTCATATCCCAAACTGAGTTAGAGTTAAGGCCTAGTTGTTATCATTGTCATTGGTTCTACTCATTATCAACTTGATTATAATATCATTCAAAATTTTGAGCAAAAATAAGTTTGTTTTGAGAAAACCTTCCAAATTTCCTTAGACAGTAGAGGAGAAAATACATAAGTAATAATTCTCCTATTTCTGATTTATGACTTCATATCCCCCTGATTATAAGTGTAGGGGTAGATTACTCAACGGATTTAATGTAACTTCTCCAACATCCCCTCATGAATATGAGAACAAGAAGATTCCCTTAACTTCTCTTCTTATCCCCCCATGTTTGGTAGTACTACTACTGAATGAAAATTATATTAGATTTTCAAAAGACTTTCAAATGTTGTTGTTTTTTTTTTTTAATATATATTCCTAGTTTAAAATAGTCTTTTGAAGAAAATGGCCAGACTAAGTCTTTGGGATAGGATTTGCTTCTATGAAGTACAAGAATGAATAACTTTTAAAGAAATTATAGAAAAAAGTGCAAAAAAGACTATCAATTCCTTTAGCTGAAACTACTGTATTTTCTTTAAAGAAGGATTTGATTAGTTTTTTTTTTAAAGAAAAGAACAAATACTGCTTTTAAAATATATTAATTCACTGCTTATTGGTATTTTTTATGATGCTAATGAAAGTGTGTTATAAGGGAATCTTGCAATACCTGATTTCCTTTTTTTAATGAAATTCTCATCCAGGATGCTGTTGTTAAAGAGAGCTATATTTTTTCCTGTCATTCTTCTCCTTTTTGATAGACAGAAAAAGATTTCGTTGTACCATATTGGAAAGAGATTGGATTTGTTTTAATTGGCCCCAGAGGAAAGGGAGCATGAGCAGAATTTACAGAGAGGCAAATTTAAACTGAATAGTGAAAAATTATCTCACAAAGTTACCCTAAAGTGAAACAGATTGCCTGAAAAGGTAGTGAATTTAGCCAGAAATTAAATCTTCGAGAAAGAGCTAGATAACAGTTATTAGGAAGGATATATATATATATATATATATATATATATAAAACACTGGGGAGGAACATTAACTACAGAGTAATCTAACAAATATGAACATAATTCTTTTGCTTACATTGCTTCCTACATATTAGCACATTAAAGAACTAGGAAGTTAAGGCATATACTTGGAAAATATGTAGCAAAGTTTAGCTTCCTTCAAATGAGATGCTGCATCAGTTTGCCTTATTTTTTAGATTTCCAATTTGGCAAGGACAGTTTTGTATTTTGGCTCAGCTGCTGCTATTTAAGCTACAGGACTGATGCACAAATGGTCCAGAACACATTTTGACATATTAAATCATCACAATTCTAATATGTCATGAAAATTAATTTACATATAGTTCAAACAGAGGGAAAAAATTAAAAGCTAAGAAATTTCCATTTCAAAAGATATGCTAAAAAAAAGTACCAATAATTTTTGCAAATCTTTTGCTGATTACAAAGAGAGGCAGTTTGTGGCAGAGGACTGGCCTTGGATTCAAGATGAGCTGGGTTCAAGTCCTGCCTCTGACACATACTGTCTGATCAATTCCTGTTTATACATATAAATGGAGAAATTTTCCACATTAACTTGCTCATACATGAAATCACAGCTCCTGATTTCTCCCTTCCCCACCCTCAAAGAGGGGATCTTTCCCTCCTCCCCCCTTTTTTTTCTAAATCTATTCTAGGTTCATCTGTTTTCTCTTGCTTGTTTTCTCTTTTATAAATTGTTTCCCTTTCTTTCCCCTTCATGACAGGAAGCTATAGTGAACAAATCACTAGATTTGTAATGAGAGAAAACTTATTTTAAAATCTTGACTCTTCAGCTCTTATCTAGGTGATCTTAAGCAAATCATTTAATCTGACTGGGTCTCAGTTTCCTGTTCTGAAAAATTATTGATTTGGACTAAATGGCTTTTGTGATCCCTTTCAGTTCTAAATATATTATTCTATTGCTCATGTCTAACCTATATCAGATTGCTTGCTGTCTTGGGTAGGGAGGAAGAGGAGGAGGAGGAGGAGGAGAAGGAGGAGGAGAAAAATCTGGTGAATGTTGAAAACTATCTTTGCATGTATTTGGGAAAAATAAAATACTATTAAAATTTTAATAAATACATTATCCTAAGATCCTTCAGAAAGAGAGATCACAGAATTTCTGAGTTGGAAGGTAACTCAGAGATGATCTAATGAAACCTATACTTCAAAAAAGAATCTGCTCCCCATTATAACAATAAATTTTATCTAACTCTTGTTGGAAGGCTTAATTTCTGGCTGAATTCACTACTTTTTGAGGTAAACTATTTCACTTTGGGATAACTTTAATTGAGGTAGTTTTTCATTATTCAATCTAAATTTGCCTCTTTGTAAATTCTGTTTGTGTTTCTTAGTCCTTTCCTCTTGGGTCAACTAAAATAAATCCAATTTCTCCTCAATATGGGAATCCTTCAGATACTTTAAGCTAAGTATGGTATTACTCATAAAGCTTCTCTTTTCAAGTTATATGCCTCCATTTCTTTCAACTAATCCTTGTATAACATGAAAGTGATGCTCTTCATCATCCTTCCTGTCATGCTCTGGATGCTCTCCAGTTTACCAATGTCCTTCATAAAATGTGCCACAACAATTTTGAATATAATTCTCTTGATATTACTAGTCCTGTGTAGAATATAACAGTATTATTTTCTCCTGATTCCTCAAGGTGATTTCTTTTTAATGCAGCCCATGAAACACTTTTTAAAAAGTGTTTTGTTTGTGTAGTTTGTTTTAACATTACAAATATATCCTTTCAGAATCTTTAGAACTCAAAGACAATATGTTTATGAGAATTTTAGTCAGTAGTAGGACATACACCTCTATCAGAAGAACTCTATTCTTTTCTGTAATAAGTAAAATTTACTTTTAAAACTGTATTGATTTTTAATCTTTTGATATTGGAAGCCATAATTTCCCCTTTATATTTCTTTTAGGCAAATATAGCATGAAATGTTACAAACTGTTACAAATGCGTTTTCCCTACTAAAGTTCTTTGATCTCCAGGAATAAAAGCACTCTATCAGTGTGTGAGATAATACTTTTTAAAAAATTTTCAAGAGTAAAAAACTCATTTTTTACAGAAGCAGCCCATTTCACTCTTGCATAACTAATTATTTGGAAGCTTTGCCTTATATCAATCCTGAAATTTCTTCTCTGTAATTTATTTATCCTAGTTTTGCTTTTGAAGATAAAAAAAGCCCTAGTCGGATTTTTCTTCTACATTCCATCCTTTAATATATTTGTTTTATGACATAATAAATTTAATAGTGAGCAACAATAAAAATGATTGAGTAAATATAAAATAAATGTTAAGTTTTTATCTAAACTCTAAGCATTTAACAAGATAGAAACAAGTGAATTTATGAATAACAGGGAATTTGAGCATTTTTTCACATGATTTCTTTTTTTCAAAAAAGTTTTTAGTCCATCTTTCAAAAAATTTTATTCATTTTTTTTCTTGTTCCTTTTGCCAAAGCACAATCAGGAAATTTATATTAGTAATCTTAGATATGCACCAGTATATAGAAGGTGCCTGATGACAGATCTTTATTAGCTATTTATTACAAATATCTCATCCATTTGTTACTTTTCATTTCAGAGAAAGTGTCCTTTGTCTTATAAAATCATTTATCTTTAAATAAACACACACATTGATTTTATCTCCAATAATTTCTTCCATTTACTTAACTGGTTAAAAAAAGTACCTCCTCTCTACATTTGATAGTACTATTCCATTTTTCTTCCAGTTTTTTATTATGTAAAAACATTAGATTGTTGATTGAGCTAGAATTTATTGTATACATTATGAAATACAGATCCAAACTGCTATCCTCCTTTTTTGCCAATAAGTTTTCTTATTAATTTTATTAAATACTAACTAATACTCATTAACTATCAATGCCATTAAATACTAATTATGGGTATTTTTAAAAGTATGGGTTTATCAAACATATCCTTTTATTTTACTTTTTGCTTCCTTATTCTATTACCTTGATCTATTTATCTATTCTTTTTGCATCATTAAATAGTTTTTATAAATATTATCTGATTTTACATTTCTAGATATTGGTAGATTTATTTCATAGTAGGGATTGTTGAGTTTGTTTTGGGATCTTTTTGGTGATATTCTTGCTCCTTCATTTTTCCATATGAACATTGCTATACATTTATCTAATTCTATTTTTAGAAATTTCTTTGATATTTTGATACATATTAACTTAAAACTTAATTCAACAAATAGTGGCATCTTTATAATTTTGATTATTAGGCCTTCAAACTTTTGAATTTAGGTACCATGTATCTACTTTATTTTCATAAAATCATAGCTTTGGAGTTTGAAGAGACATTTGTAGATTAGGAAAGTACAGCTCAAATATGTTAAGAGACTTATCTAAGGTCTCATAGATAGGAAGTAGTAGCAGCACTGAATTTTGAATACAATACACTGCTTTTTCCATTATACTCTGATATGCCCTTCTTGGTTTAGCATTTGAAGTTCTCAATATATTTGGTTATATTAGTCAATCAAATAAAAGGTGCTTAATAAATACCTACTATATGCCAGGCACTGTACTAGCTGCTGATATATAAATAAAAAGAATCAATTTCTCCTCACAATAAATTTACATCCTATTGGGAAAGAAAATAAGTATGTGTAAAAACTTATATGGTACAGATATCATGTTAATATAGACAAACACATAAAGGAATTTGGGAAAGAGTTCACTAGCAGTTGGGGGAGGGAGTAGGAAATGTTTTCTATGAAATATTGTGCCTGTATTGCATCTTAAAGGAATAGAAACTTTATAATGTGAAGATAAGGATGGAATTCATTCTAGCAATATCTAGAGGAAGAGGGACTGGGGAGGAGTCTAGGACAAAGTCTCATAAATTGGAAATGGAGTGCCATTTATAAGGAAAAGAGAAAAAGCAGTTTGGCTGAGTGTGGGAAAGAGAATAATGTCCAATGAGGATGAAAATATCGATTGGGGGCAGGTTGTATAGAGCCTTAAAAGCTAAACAGAAGAAGGTTGTTTTAGACTATATTTTATTCTAGAGACAATAAAAGTTGATTGAATAGGGAAGTCACATGATTAGATCTTTGCTTGAGGCAAATTACTCTGACATATGTGTAGAAAGAATAAGTAGGAAGAAATATTAGGTAGCTGACCAATTAAGAGGCCATTGTAATAATCTAGGGAAAAAGTGATGAAAGCCTGAATTAAGGTGATAGCTCTGAGAGTAGAGAGATGAGGTACTATTCAAATGACATACTAAAACGTATAAATGGCAATTGATTGGATATAATAATAATAGTTATCTTTATATAATATTTATGTGGTTTTTTAAAGTTTGAAAACTCTTGACAAATAGTACATCATTTTACCCTCCTAATAAGCCTAGGAGGTTGATGGGGGTTGATTACCCCAACCTGACAGATGACAAAATTGAGATAACAGAGATTAAGTGACTTGTCCAATATCACACAGTTATTAAATGTCTGGGCCTGGATTTGGACTCTTGTCTTCCTTTTATGCCCAGTACTCTTTTCATTTTGCTACCTCATGAGGTGAGGTAGAGTGAGGAATTAAGAATAATGTTGAAAATACAAATATTAGACTTTGAAAGTCATTGACAAATAGAAAAGATTAAAAGAGGAGAGTATATAGGGGAAAAGTTAGGAAATTCATTTTTTATCATTTTAGTATTTTTGAACTCTTCATGAGGGGCTTGCCATTTTCTTCTGTAATTCATTTTACAGATGAAAAAACTGAGACAAACAGGATTAAAGTGCTTTCCTTAAGATCACATAGCTAGTAAGTGTTTCCAGAGGGATTTGAATTTAGGAAGATGACACCACCTAACTTCTTAGCATATCAGTTTTAGGCACATTGAATGGAAGATGTCTATGAGACTTCTATTTGGAAATAGCCAATAGGTAATTGTTAACTAAAGGTAGAAAAAGACACTGATCGTGAATCTGTATATGGGATTCATATCTATAGGAATGATAGTTAAACATATGAAAGTTTATGAGAAATTAGAGGGAAAACACAAGAGGTCCCAAGACAAAACCTTAGGGAATATCTACAGTTGGGAAGTGTGATGTGGATGATGAACCATCTATGTTTTGTTGAGAAAATCATTATTTTTGATGTGGACAAATAATAGTAAGGATGGTCTATGTTTAGGGAGGAAAGCAATCATTAAGTATTACAATGCAAGTTTGATGAGGGCAGATGGTCTATCATCTAAATATTACATTTTTTTGCAGGATATTACATTGTGCCAACAGACACTTGATAAATGTCTAACAAATTAGAGCTAATTAGAGCTGATGATATTTGAAAAGAAAATTAAATATATGTAGCCTCACCCTTCCTACATTCATTGTTCATTGTGGCCTCCATTTCCCCCATACTTCAGTACTTTCTTAGGATATTATCTCTGCTTTTTTATTCAAACTCCATCTCTTCCTACAATAGTTGACCATTTCAAGCCTACCCTTTTGAATTTGTTGTTGAATTCCTTTCCCCCTTGCCCAGCTATTACTCTTTTACCAAATCTCATTCATCATCCACTTGTATTCAAAAGTTGCCAATCAACACCAAAAGAAATTCCCCAATTTTACTGACTGGGTATGTTACAATTTAATTTTATTCAATTTCAGCCATGTTCTCAATGCAATCTTTCTGGTACCCCCTGAGTTATTCCACATCTCACACCTTAGGGAAAGCTATTTTAAATTGTATTCTTGAAGCT
>NC_133619.1:253124120-253286620 GCF_048593235.1 Sminthopsis crassicaudata
TCTTCTTCTTCTTTCTTCTTCTTCTTCTTCTTCTTTCTTCTTTCTTCTTCACCATCCTGATCACCTTGAACTTAGTTAGACAAGTCTTTAGATGAGAGACATAAAAACAGATGCTGATTTTTTATGTAAAACCTTGCCATCTCTAGAGAACATTTATTCTTTGGACATTCAAGCCATTTTACAGATAAAAAGACTAAAGTAAAGTTAAATAATTTGGGATTCTCAAACAAGGCTGTAATCAAATAACTTTCATAAGTAAGTATAATAGCTGCTATATTGTAATTCATTATTTCTTAAACCTGTTTCTGACAAAGGCCTTTCTTGGCACCTGAATTAATTTTCTAAAAACCTTTACTTTTCAATTTCTAAGTCAAAGTTTCTCTTTCTCCCAATATGTTTCCTTCATTCTTTACTTACTGATGTTACCTTCTAAGATCCTACTTTGTTTTAAATATTCTATTCTGACAACTCTTACATGAAACTCAACATTCTCCTTAAAATATCAACAAAAGAAATTAAAAAAAAATGTGATAGTAAAACTAGAAAAAATAGTTTAGAATGACAAAGGCCTGGTCTCTAATTTTCCAACTATCCAAATTGGATATCAGAAACCACTTGATTCTACTTCTAGTAGCCAAGATGGCAGAATAAGCAATGAATTGCTGCAACCCTATGTCATACTACAACAGAATTAGTAACCACTACCAGTGGTTCTCTGAAAGTCTTTGCCTATTTTCTAAAGATTAATTAAGTTATTTCATAGTAATAGATTATCAACTTTTGGCTTTTTTTGTTTGTTTTTGACTGTACTTTTATTTACTCTTTGGTATGACTGATCATGTTTCAATACTGGACTTGAATAATCCAGGAAAACCTTTATTTCTCATCATCAAAGCTGCTGCATTATCTCTTTAAGTCACTAATATGTACCTTTTTTATTCTTTAAGAACTACAATTTAGTATATTTTCTTAGAATAATAGCCACTGTTAAAAACATGAAATAAAAAACCTAAGAAAGCAATTACATATGTTTATTCCATATAATTTTTCACTGAACTTCAATGGTAGGGAAACCAACTCAGTATTTAATGGCTATGGGAACAGAGATAAGGGATTGTTTTTGTTTTGTTCTAATGATGTTAGAGATTTAGGACTGTTTAGAGGTAGTAAGGAGGGAAGCAGTCGATAGGGGAGTATTGAGAATGAGAGGTAGAAGGTATAATTGAGATTACAATGTGCTAGAAAAGATGGGAGAGGATGGATTTGAGAATATGTATAAAAGAGTTAGCCTTGACAAGAAAAAGGATCACTTCATTGTCAGTGAGAAAAGGGGGGGGAGAAAAGAAAGGGAATAAGAATTTATATAATACCTATTATGTGGCAGACACTTTGCTAAGTACTTTTTACAATATTATCTCATTGGATTTTTTACAACAATCGTGTGATAGTATTAGCAAATTACTTCAATTTCTCAGTAAAGAAATATATAAGGTTCTTAGATAATAGAGAGGGATAAAAGGAAAGCAGAAAAGGTTTGGAATTGTGAAATAGGGAATTACAAAAACTGGTTGATTGGTATAGATCCAGTCATCCATTTCATCTTCTTGCTGGAACAATATTTCTTATTTCCCTGTTTTTCATTCCTAGTTCCCTGATCTGTTTTAGAATTTATTTATTGGATAACTTAGAAATTTTTTTTTATTTTGCTAGTCTTATAGATAATATGATAGTTTCCCATTAATATTATATTGGCTCTTTGTCTGAAATTATTATTGTTATAAAATGGAACCCTAAAGGTTTTTAGGTCTTTCACTGAAATGCCAATATCCAGTGAATGTGCTATCTACTGTAGGCATGAAGGCCACACACTGAGACTATATCCACTAGCAGCTGTTTTCTTCCTTTCCTTTAAGCAGCAATAAATTTTGTTAAATATATCTCTTGATAAATATAAATAATAAATGTACATATATATTAATAAATATATCTGATGATGTGCTTCATATAAATTCCCCTACAGAAATCAATTTGAAAGAATTGCAATTGTTGTAATTGAGGTTGGATAACATAAAGATATAATATACCTTGCCAATGTGACTACATGTAACTTTATACAATTTTCTTAAGCAGTACATGGGTAGAAGCAAAGGAGACAAGTTGTAGGAGTAGTCTGGACTGGGGGCTTGGTTAGTGGTGAGTGGTGATAAAATAAAGGAGTAATAAATGTAACATTAGATGACAATGTAGTGTTAAACAGATTAAATATAGAGTTTAAGTCAGTTTTAGGAGAGTTTAGTCATAGTAGCAGTAATGACTTAAAAAAGTAGTGAGGTATCAAATAATTGGAGGTCTTATGAGTATGAAGAATAGATTTAAGAGAGATAGAATAAAGAAACAAAAGAGTAAAAAGTTACACTCACAGCATTAGTATAATCTGGATTTTCAGGTCTGGAATATTTTGAGGGCTGTCCCTTCAGCATCCCTCTGGATTAATGGAGCAAGTGCTAATGTAAGACTGAGGACCTGTATGAGTAATAGAGTTTGTACAAAAGCTATGGAGAGGAGAGATATTCTTTTCTTAGGAAATGGCATGCAGAGTGCCAGCTTCTCTTTGGGACTGATTCCAAATACAATGAGTGTGAAAGAATTTGAAAACTGCAGACATGTAGGGAAGCCAACACCTCAATATATCTCCAGTTTCCAGTTTGCTTACCTAGAGACATTGGAAAAATTTCCCTTAGATGAGATCTGACCTGTATTAGTATTCTCTTCAACAATCTGGAAAGATGCCCAAGTATTAGCACAAAAATGCTCCAGGCTTGAAAACTTCAGTCATATTAGAGATTTAGATTAGGGAATGTCCAATACTAGTGGGTAATGGTGAGAACCTAAATGTGACCATTAATTTTATCTATGCAGAAATTTTTTAGTTTAAAGTAATCAAAGTTGTCTATTTTTTCTATTCCATATATTTAACCTTTTGTGGTTAAGAATACATCTCTTATCCATAACTGTAAGAGTTATATGATCTTTTTCTCTTCTAATTTTTTGATAATATTATCTTGAATAAATGGTGGTATATCCATTTAGGATGTATTGTGTAATGTGTGTGGGGTATTGGCATAAGCCTAATTTCTGCCAGATTGCTTTCCAGTTTTCCCCCAAATTTTTATCAAATAAATTTTTTCCTCCATAATTTGTGTTTTCAGTTTATCAAACATTGGGTTATTGATTTTGTTGTTTCTGATTCTCATTTGTTTAGTTTTGTCCTTTAATTTATGTCTCTTTTTAAAACTAATACTAGATGTTTTGATGACTTCTGCTTTATATCATTTGAGGTCTGAAAATGTTATTTCCTCTTCATCCCTTTTTCTTTTCATTATTTCCTTTGATAGTCTAGACCTTTTACTTATCCAAACAAATTATTATCATATCAAGTTCTAGAACAAGTTCTTTTGGTAATTTAATTGGTGTAGAATTAAAATATAAATTAATTTTTGTTGCACAGATCTCCTTTCTGCTTTCTCCCCACACATACATGATCTGTCTTAGTGACCTGTGTTTCATTCCCTGTGTTTCTCCACACCAGCAATTCACTAGTGGTGAAGTTGTGAACTGGTAAAGCCATTCTGGATAACAGTTTGGAACTATTTCCCTAAATATAGCCATATTATTTTTCATATTCTTCTTTCTCACTAGCAACAAACTTAGTTTGAGTCCTTATCACCTCTCATCCAGAACTTCTATATATTATATAATTTCACTATATAGTTCTATCTCTTGATCTTCTCATATAACATTCAATCTTCTATCTTTTTGCCTTTGCATTTACTATCTCTGGAATTTTTTCCTTCTTTCCTTTTATTTTTAATGTCTTCCTTCAATGATCACATGCTCATTCTGCAAAAGGCCTTTCCAGTAGACTATCTACTGTAGTTTTTTAAGATGACTTTTTACCAAATCTGTATATATAATCAATCCACAACTTTGTCAGAGGTTTCGAATAGCTTCAGTGAGTAGTAGTATCATGAGAGAGGAGTGGCATAAGTGATAAGAGCCCACTTGAATTTGGATAATAAAAATAATATTAAATACCAATTAACTTGGCTATGTGATTTCCTCCAGCTTCATTTAGTAGCACTTGAGTAGAAGCAGAAGAGGAAGTAGAGAGAATAATTCAGGGTTAGACTTTGTTAAAGACGAAGATGTTAGGTATTCAAGAATAGAAGGCAGTGTATCATTTGGTTGGTGAACTATAGGAAACAGAAGAGAAAAAAGGAATAATAGTCTGAGTGAGTGCTGGGAAAACTAGAAAGTAGTATGGCAGAAACTAGGCATTGGCCAACAATAAATATCCTATATCTAAATAAGGTCAAAATGGGTTTGTGATTTAGACCTAAAGGGTGACACTACAAGCAAATTTAGAAGAACAAGGGATAGTCTACCTCCCAGATCTGTGGAGAAGGAAGTTAGGACCAAAAAAGAACTAGAGAACACTATGAGATGCAAAACAGAAATTTTTGATTATACTAAATAAAACAGTTTCTATACAAAGAAAACCAATGCAAATAAAATTAGAAGAATTTCCCCAGAAAACTGGGGAAAATTTATATCCAATGTCATTTCTAAAATATATAAAGACAGACTCAGATTTATAAGGATATAAGCCATTCCCCAATTGATAAATGGTCAAAGTATATGAATAGACAATTTTCAAACAATGTATTGAAGCCATTTCTGGATATATGAAAAAATGCTCTCTAACTCACTATTGATTAGAGAAATGAAGTTTAAGACAACTCTGAAGTACCACTTCACATCTTTTATATTGGCTAAGATGACAGGAAAAGATAATGATAAATATTGAGGTGGATGTGGGAAAACTGGGACACTAATACATTGTTGGTGGAGTTCTGAACTGGTCTAAAGTCTGGACAACAATTGGAACTCTGCCCAAATGACTACTAAACTGTCTACAAACTTTGATTCAGCAGTGTTGTTACTGGATCTGTAAACCAAAAAGATCATTAAAAAGGGAAAACAAGCCATGTGTCTAAAAATGTTTGTAGCAGCCCTTTTAGTAATAGCAAAAAAAATGGAAATTGAGTGGATGCCCATCAGTTGGGGCATGGATAAATAAGTTATGGTATATGCATGTTATGGAATATTATTTTTTATAAGAAATGATCACTAGGATGATTTCAGAAAGACCTGGAAAGACTTACATGAACTGATGTTAAGTGAAATGAGTAGAACCAAGAGAACATTGTACCCAGCAAAAGCAAGATTATGTGATGATCACCTGGGATGGACTTGGCTTTTTTCAACAATGAGGAGATTAAAGGGAATTCCAACAGATTTGTGATCGATGAAAAGAACCATCTGCATACAGAGAACCAAGGAGACTGAATATAGATCACAACATAGTATTTTTACTTTTGATGTTGATGTTTGCTTGTTTATTTTTTCCTTTCATTTTTTCCTCTTTTGATTTGATTTTTCTTGTACAGTATAATATATATGGAAGTATATTTAGAAGAATTGTATATATGTAACCTATATTGGATTGCTTGCTGTGTAGGGGAAGGGAGAGGTGGAGAAGGAGGGAGAAAAATTTTGAATGCAAGGCTTTGAAAGGATGGATGTTGAAAAACTATCTTTTCATGTATTTTGAAAAATAAAAAAGCTATTGTTATTTTTAAAAAATAGTATGAAGGGAGCAGCTAGGCGGCGCAGTGGAGAGAGCACCAGCCCTGAATTCAGGAGGACCCTAGTTCAAATTTGGTCTTAGACACTTAACACTTCCTAGCTGTGTGACCCTGGGCAAGTCACTTAACCCCAGCCTCAGGGGGGAAAAATAGTCTGAGTAAATACTGGGGGTGGTGATAGTAGAGAATGATGAATATATTTAGAATAGATGAGGCATATGATATATGTTAAGTGAGATTATGGTAAGATAGAAGGGAGTATATATATTTTTTCATAGTAGTAGATCATTTATGAGTAAGAGATCTAATTTAGGTCTATGTGGGCCTGAGGTGGAAAAGGCAAATATTACATGAGATTTGAGAAGATTAAATAAATAGGAATTTAGTATGTTTGAAGGATTAATATGGATTTTAAAGTCCCTTAGTCTAAAGAAGGCTGTTGAGGAGAAAAGGAAAAAAATATTCTTTAGAGGAGGATGAAGAAAGGGTTAGAGGCTAATAGAAGCTAATGATCTGAATTTTGTGGTAAATTTTAAAATTGAACTTCAAATAAGAGGAGGTAGCTAAGTGATGGTAGCGAAGAGAAAATCTAGAAGTGGTAGTCAATAGCAAGGAATATACTGATTCTTCCTCAAGGATTAGTATAAGAAAGAGATAAGAGAGAAAGCATAGTAAACACTAGAGAGGATGGCCATCTGGTCAAAATATTTTCTGTAAGAGCCAGAAGATAGAACATGACAAGGAAAGGTAAAACATGAATGGAAGGGTTTTTTGTTTTTTTTTTTAGTTATGGAAAGGTGATTTTTGGAAGGCATTATGGAAGGGTCAGAAAGAGCTAGAGTAGGCTAAACAAGATAGTGATGAGGAATTGAAATAATGGTTAGAGAGAGAAGTGATTTACTCTGCTGGTGAGTGAATCTGGAATGTAAGATCTATGGATGAACATAATTTGCATATAGTCAAACAGGAGATGGAAACTTCAACTTGTTAAGTGTTAATAAACTTAAATGAACAGTGAGAAATGAATTAATTCAGTTGATTACTATATAAACTACTGTGGACAATAATCCTTTAGAAGAAATGGGTTAGCCCTTATAATCAATAAAAAGGAGAGAAAACCAAAATTGGAGTATATTTTCAAAATTACAAAAAGCAATACTTGTTTGAATGTTTGACTCCAAGGAAAACTATTCAAACAACAATACAAGTCTGTGTTCCAACCACAGGTGTTAAAAAGGTCAAAGTTGCTCAGCTCTATGAACACCTATATCTTCTTTTTTTTTTTTTAATTTTTATTTTATTTTATAATTATAACATTTTTTTTGACAGTACATATGCATGGGTAATTTTTTACAACATTATCCCTTGCACTTACTTCTATTCAGATTTTTTCCCTTCCTCCCCCAACCCCCTCCCCCAAATGGCAAGCAGTCTTATATATGTTAAATATATTACAGTATATTCTAGATACAATATATGTGTGTAGAACCGAATTTTTTGTTGCACAGGAAGAATTGGATTCAGAAGGTAAAAATAACAGTTTACATTCATTTCCCAGTGTTCCTTTTCTGGATGTAGCTGGTTCTGTCCATCATTAATCAATTGGAATTGGATTAGCTCTTCTCTATGTTGAAGAAATCCACTTCCATCAGCATACATCCTCATACAGTATCATTGTTGAAGTGTATAATGATCTTCTGGTTCTGCTCGTTTCACTCAGCATCAGTTGATGTAAGTCTCTCCAAGCCTCTCTGTATTTTTCCTGTTGGTCATTTCTTATAGAACAATAATATTCCATAACATTCATATACCATAGTTTACCCAACCATTCTCCAATTGATGGACATCCATTCATCTTCCAGCTTCTAGCCACTATGAAAAGGGCTGCCACAAACATTTTGGCACATACAGGTCCCTTTCCCTTCTTTAGTAGTTCCTTGGGGTATAAGCCCAGTAGTAGTATGGCTGGGTCAAAGGGTATGCACAGTTTGATAACTTTTTGGGCATAGTTCCAAATTGCTCTCCAGAATGGTTGGATTCTTTCACAACTCCACCAACAATGCATCAGTGTCCCAGTTTTCCCACAGCCCCTCCAACATTCATCGTTATTTGTTCCTGTCATCTTAGCCAATCTGACAGGTGTGTAATGATACCTCAGAGTTGTCTTAATTTGCATTTCTCTGATCAATAGTGATTTGGAACACTCTTTCATATGAGTGGAAATAGTTTTAATTTCATCATCTGAAAATTGTCTGATGAACACCTATATCTTCTAAAAATAACACCCCTCCTCAAAAAAAGATATTATATTCATCATGGAGGATTAGACTGCTAAGGAAATATGTATATTTCCCTAAAAATTAATATTAATAAAAATAAATAAGTAATAAATAAAACAAAAAAATTGGAATAACAGGCAAATTTGTCTTTGGAGTAGAAAATGAAACTGGTCAGACTAATAGAATTTTGTCAAGATAACTTACTGATTATACCAAATACTCTTTTTCTCAGCAACCTAAAAGGGGATTCTACAGATGGATATCTATCACCAGATGTCCAATATAGAAATTATATTGATTATATGTTTTGTAGCCAGTGGTAGAAAAGATCTATACAGTTAGTTAAAACCCAGAATTGACTGTGGCTCAGATCATGAGTTTCTTATTGAAAAATTGAGACTTAAACTGAAGAAAGTAGGGAAAACTATCAGATTAAATATATAAGACCTAAATATATAAGTAATAGCCCTCATAGTGCGTGAAAAACTATGGACAGAAGTTTTCAATGTAGTACAGGAACAACATGGTGCAGCAACAAAAAAATTTCCAAAGGAAAAAGAAAACCAAGAATGCAAAATGACTGTCTGGTGAGACTGTACACATAACTAAGAAAGGGAAAGGGAAAGGAAAAGAAAAAGGAGCAAGGGAAAGATATACCAATTAAACGCAGAATTCTAAAGAATAGCAAAGAGATAAGAAGGCCTTCTTAAATGAAATGGAAGAAGTAAAAGAAAACAAAAGGGATTTAACTTGCTAAGAATATTAGTGAGGATATGCAGAAATATACAAGAAGGATACCAAAATCACTAAACATCATGATGGAGTGGTTATTGATCTTTGAGAGCCAGACATCCTAGAAAATGAAGTCAAGTAAGCTTCAGGAAGCATAAGGCTAGTGGAGGTTACAGAATGCCAGTTGAGCTATTTAAAATTCCAAAAACATGATGCTGCTAAAATGCTTCATTCAAGAAGTCAGAAAATTTGGAAAACTTAACAGTGGTCACTAGATTGGAAAAAAATCTCAACCTTTAAGAAGTCCAATACCAAATAATGTTTAAATTACTAAACAATCATGCTTATTTCATATTTTCTAAGAGCTCAGGAGTGGATCTACCTCCTTGGTAAAGGGTCTCCAGGGAAATAGTTTTTCTTATTGAGAATAATGTTGATGATAGGATTTAAGATGTAGGATTTAGCTCTAAGGGCAAGACAGTGCTATATAAATATGAGTTACAGTCAAGAAAGCTATTGTAATGATCAAAAATTTTGTGGTCCTCTCAACTATACATGCTATATCAGCCTTCAAAATCAAGCCCCAAAACAGTGTAGGATAAATCATATGTGCTCTCACAGAAGGTTTAATTTTAGTTATTCTTGAAAAGTTCCGTTGCCCTTAACTCAATGTAGATGTCATTAGTACTGAAATTTCAACTCTAGGTTTTTTTCTTTAAATATAAGGACAGTCTAGGATATGTGTGTAGATTAAAGAGAAGAAGAGGGATAGTTAGCAACTAGTTTTGTTTATCTTACACTTTTGCCAACAATCGCTTCAATAGAGTGCAATGGTCCTCAAACTTTTTGAATAGGGGGTCAGTTCACTGTCCCTCAGGCTGTTGGAGGGCCGGACTATAGTAAAAACAATACCTCACACTCTGTCTCTGCCCCTCAGCCCATTTGCCATATAACCTGGCAGGCGGCATCTGGCCCACGGGCCATATTTTGAGAACCCCTGGAAGGCAATACTTCCAATATGTGGATAAAAAAGGCAATTTCTACTCTGCATCACAGAGAAGTAATGGAATATGAAACTAACATTAGAGAAAGGTATTTTGGGGTTTTGTCCATACTAGAACAAATTATTTTAAGGGATTCTGGTTGAAGAGCCATGTCTGTGTTAGGGTAATTTTATTTTATATGCATAAACTTATTTATTCCTATTATAACCTCTCTAGGTATAGAACTACTTTGATGAAAATTTTCACAAAAAAGAAACAAATTATTTACTCCATTTGGCCAATCTATCAGGTTCGCCACAATCTGATTAATTAATGAAGTGACATTTAAATGCAAAAATATGATTGTCACCAATTCCTTTTTGCCAGATCTATAAAAATTCTTGGCATACATATACATATGTATGCATATATATGTATATATGTAATACACTCAGATACATATAAATGTATATATACCTTAGTTAATTTTTCTTCAACCACACAAAAGAACTTAATAATTGAATTTCTTCCCACATATCTCACAATATGAGAAAGCATATTAAGAAAGCACACAGTCAAACAGATAAAAGGAAGTTGATAGTTAATTTAAGTCTTTTATCCTTTAAGACAAAATAGAACTGGTAACATAAGAAAAGAAAGTCAAAACCTGTTTTCTGTGACAAGGATTACCATAACAACAGCAAAAGAAAAAAAGTAAGCCCATAAAAAAAATTGGGCTTTTATCCTCTTCCCATAGTATATTAATTGGATAGCTTTAAATTTTCATTTCAAAGGGTATGTTGGTTCTATTTTTGTTAGAACATATGGATGAACAGAGTTTAGGACAGATTATTTGTCAGGAATTTTTTTTCCCCTCCTGGGTCACTATGGCAAAGAATTCATTACTAGAGGCCAACATTTTAGTGATGAGACTCTCCAAACTTAGCTAGTCCTTCAGCTGCTCCAGAGTAGTATTTGAAACCTTCTCAGCTTGCTCGAATCTGTCAGAGCTTGTTCTCTGCTAGTCTATAGTCCAAAATCCTAGAATTACTTGTTTTTCAGAACGAGGCATCAGAAGACTTTTTAGAACCTTTATGAGTCAATCATTTGTTTTTGTTTTTGATTCATCCTTTCATTCACCTAATAATCCATTCATATGTTCATTGAGCAAAAGATTTGGCACTCACAGATTTCTGGGTATTCCCCATTGATCCATGCCTTGCCTTTCATTTCTTAGGTGGATTCCATGGGTGAGACAAGACTGAGCAAGAATAGTAGTAGAATGAGGAAGTTAAAAAAAATTGTGACTGTGAGTGACTATGTATAGAAAATGACTGTGTGTGTGTTGGGGGGAGGGTTTCAAGTGCATACAGGGTAAGTAAAGACATAATCTTTTCACAACTCTGATAAAAATAGACAATTTAGAAAGTTTCAAAGTCATGTTTTACTTAAATGGATATAGTCCATGTCTCTCTCTCTTTTCTACCTCTATATATTTCTAATCATTGGGATATGGATTAATTCTGTCAGATTCACTCCAGGGCTTTCATGGCCTAAAAAAAGGAAACTTCTAAAAGAAGAGGCACTTATTCCTTACTTAGTAGGATCAGGTTCACTGTTTGCCTGAAGGTTTCCAATTATAGCCGATTAGTTGGGCCAGTTCTAAAAGTGAAAAGACATTTAAAATGAGTAAATATATCTCATATTAAAATTTCAAAACTGTCATCCTTTAATTTCATTATCATGGAGAAACATTTAGATACTATTCTTAGATAATTCTTATAAAATTACTTTTAAAATTATTCCAAGATTAAAATTGTCTTTTAAGCATTATTATATATCAGTTAGAAATTTAAGATGAACAAGAAAAAGAGACATTAACTCAATTGCTAAATATATAAAGAATAGTAAAATTTCATATTAATAAAAAAGCATAACATCTGAACTTCAATAATGTTAATTCAAAGAGTTTAAAATTGAATCTAAATGTTAAGATTTTACTATTGGATAATTATAGAGTAACTAGAAGGGAGTAGAATTGAAGTTGAGGATATTTTTGATAAATTGTCATCTCATTGATTTAAATATCCTTACTATCAAGGAAAGCTGGAATGATTTTTTTTTTCATTTTATGTAATTCTTGCACATATTCTTCCATAAATACGTCATATCAGTTCTAATTAATGTATTGGAATCTATGCTCTGGGACCAAAAATATTTATCAGTTAAACCTTAATCTCAAATTTTGAACAGTCAACATCTTCTTTTGATCAATCATGTCAAAGTTGCTGTCTTTCTCTTGACTATATTTGAACTGCATAGAAGTGAAGTATACTTATATTATACTTCATTGTGAGGAGAAATATACTATATATAAATATAGTTAAATTTTGATTGAAGGAGAAAGTACGAAAACACTGGACAAATATAAACTTAAAAATATCACAATTTACTTTTTGTAGTGACAAGGAAATGGAAATCGAGTGCATGTCCATCACATGGGGATAAATGAATAAATTGTTATACATGAAGATAATGGGGTAATGGAATATTATTATTCTATAAAAAATGATGAGCAGGCTTATTTCAGAAAATACTGGAAAGACTTACATGAACTGATGCTAGGAGAAGTGAGCAGAACCAAGAGAAGATTGTATACAATAACAAGATAATCCGGTGATCAACTATAATGGACTTGGTTCTTCTCAACAATGCAGTGATTCAAGGCAATTCCAACAGACAATCACATTCAGAGAGAGCACTGAATAAGTATTGAAGCATAGTATTTTCAGCTTTTTGTTTGTTTTTTCTTTCTCATTTTTTTTCTTTTGGTTTGATTTTTCTTATACAACACAACAAATATGGAAATATTTTTAAAAAGATAGCACATACTGATCCTATATCAGATTACTTGCTGTCTTGGAGAAGGGGAGGTGAAGGAGGGAGAAAGAGAAAATTGGAATTCAAAATTTTACAAAAATGAATGTTGAAAATTATCTTTAAATGCATTTGAAAAAATAAAATACCATTAAGGATTGCAAAAAATTTAAAATAAAATATCACAGCTTGTTCTAGAGATCAAAGGATTTCCTCTTGAGTGAGATCAATGTGTCTGTCTTTGTTCAGTGAGATCTGACATTTTTTGCATTTAAATAATTTACCTCTTTTTATGTATTTTCTAATATATTTTACTTCTGTAATTTCTACATACAATTTGCTTGAATAAATGAGTTTTTTTTGCCATTCACTGTTTTTGTTGTGCTTGTAACTAGGGAATGATTTGATGGGAAGGATTCAAACCTGTGAATCTAATGTTCCTTCTTCTCTTAAGAAATAGTATCAGAAAACAAAGTGTTGTATTTTATATAGTGAACCAGAATCGTGTCCCTAGACCAGACATATAGAGCAGATAGATGAAGTTCTAGCTCTTTAACCCATTCTCAGAGGAGAACAGAAGTGCCAGAGTCATAGTTCCATAACCTGCTTAAAGGAAGAATCACTCTCTTCATGAAAGGTGAGCAATATTCCAGAGATATTTATCAATGTCTCCACTTCAAACACCCACTGATATATTTAGACATCCCACATGGAAACTCTCTCTGTGTCTCTCTCTGTGTCTCTCTCTGTCTCTCTGTCTCTCTGTCTCTGTCTCTGTCTCTCTCTCTCTCTCTCTCTCTCTCTCTCTCTCTCTCTCTCTCTCTCTGTCTCTCTGTCTCTCTCTCTGTCTCTGTCTCTCTCTCTGTCTCTGTCTCTCTCTGTCTCTCTGTCTCTCTCTCTCTCTGTCTCTCTCTCTGTCTCTGTCTCTCTCTGTCTCTCTGTCTCTGTCTCTCTCTCTCTCTCTGTCTCTCTCTCTCTCTCTCTCTCTCTCTCTCTCTCTCTCTCTCTCTCTCTCTCTCTCTCTCTCTCTCTGTCCATCAGAATTGATGATCATACAGTATTGTTGTTGAAGTATATAATGATCTCCTGGTCCTGCTCATTTCACTCAGCATCAGTTCATGTAAGTCTTTCCAGCCTTTCTGAAATCATTCCACTGATAATTTCTTACAGAACAATACTATTCTATAATATTCATATGTCTCTCTGTCTCTCTCTGTCTCTCTGTCTCTCTCTCTGTCTCTCTCTGTCTCTCTCTCTCTCTCTCTCTCTCTCTCTCTCTCTCTCTCTCTCTCTCTCTCTGTCATTGTCTGTCTCTGCCTGCCTCTATCTCTGTGTGTGTATATATTAAATATGCATAATGTGTATAAATTATATAAAATAAATTTTAAATTTTTAAAAATTCATTCCTCCTTTTGTCTTTGGAGACATAGTCAGTGCAGTTTCACATATTTCCTTCTACTCCATGATATGATGAGAAATTATGGAGTATATTCTTTAGGACATGATGCTATTTCTTAATTCTTACAAAGGCAATACTGTGTATAAAAAACATTCTTATATCCTCAGAGCCAAAATAGAAATTTTTTTGGATTGGACCTATGATTTCATTGGTGTAGTGAACCAGCAATGAGTAAATATCCTCCTGCAATGAATAGCTACAACTACTCTGCATTTATTGTTTTTAGAGTGCTGTCTGAATCACTTGAGGTTAAGTAACAGCCTGAGTCACGCAACTAGTATTTATTCCAGGCAGGACATGAACCCCCATTTTCTTAACTCTGAGGTTCTACATCTTCTATATCATGTTGCCTCTCAAATTAGAAAATAATTCATTTCAATATTAATCACTTTATATCTACAACAAAGTTTTATTGAAGACTTGAAGTGTTTATTTGCAAATTATAATTTTGAAATTATTATTTTATTTTATATGCCAATATTTGATAAACAACATGTGAATGTTAGAGTATAATATATTTGCTTTCAGAAGCGGTACCTGTCATTTGGGCTTCTATAATACTGACCATCCTGACCTCCACTGCTGGAAGACATTATGTTTCTGCAGCACCATTAAGGAGACTTGGAGTATCTAGCCTCTGCCACGTGTATCCCACTAATTATGAGAGGATGAATCCCAGCGTCATTTAGCTATTTACAATCAGAACAATTTTTATACTATTAGCATTTTTATACTTCAAAGATATAAAAATAAACATACATAACCTATATCAGATTGCTGTCACTCTTGGGGAGAACAGAGGTGGGAAAGAGAGGGGAAAAAAATGGGACTTCAAATTTTATAACAGGGAATGTGGAAAAACAAACAAAAGAAATAAACTTACTCTCTAACATTTGGAGATATAATATAATAGCACCACCTCAGACTCTGGGAAGGAGGAAGCTTCAGTTTAGCTTGTACAATCCTAGGTCCAAGTCCAAAGCCCTACTTTGGCTTGTGTTCCAGACACCCTAGCTTCTCAGGGCTTCCTTGCCAGGTTGGCTGGCTGCAACACTCTACTGCAATCCTGATTTTGAGGTTGCCATGGCTCAGTTCCAGGTCTAGTGAGGATTTACTACCTGCACCTGAAACTGAGAAGGTCAAATGGAACAGAACAAACACAGAACTCAGGCTCATTTATCAGAATCAGGGGGTGAAAGGGAGAACAGGAGAAGGAAGCTCTCCCCCAACCACTCACTGATTCAGTTCAGGGTGCTCCTGTAGAGGGTTAACCTTCACCTTCTCTGGAGGCCCAGAAAGAAAAAGTGAGAATATTACAGTCTGCCAGATTTAATGCAGCAGCCTGTTTGGCTGATACAGCCAATTGAAGGAAACTACTCCCACCTATGTGATAGAGGAACACAGGAGGACAGTTTTTTCCTAGAAGCAAGGCCCTGATGTTTTTCTATTAGCTGCCTTCCTTTTAGGTGAGCAAAGTAAGCCCAAGTTACACTTTTATTCATACAATGAAAATCTAGGCCCAAGATTTACAATAGGATTCATTTGCTTAGAAACTTTCCGTGGCTCCCTATTTTCTTCAGCAGTGTTCTCTGAAATGGGGACCATGTCCTCACCCCAAGGGGTATATGATCAATAAGCCACATATATCTATCACATCCTACTGTCCTTGCAAGAGCTCATTATGAGGCTTGTTTCTATTACTGCCATACATACCTTTACACTCCAAAGTCCTTCCACTTATCTTCCTATCTCCATTATCCAAGTTTCTAAAGAACCCTTTTCTGAATCAGGAATCATTCCTCTGGCCACTATAACCCAACCACTACCAGGGCAGAGACAGCTGCAGTTTTACAGATATTGCTAGGAAAATGCTGATCTCAAAAGATTACCCACCTCCTGCTGCTTTCTCCCTTCTCTCTTTCCCTGCACATTATCTTGTAGCAACAAGATGGCAAGTGCCTTCTTAGAGGATGGGCTTTGGCTTAAGGAGCAGTGACTGTTTTGTTGAAGACTCACTTCCTCTCTTTTTAGGGTAGGACAGAGTGAATTGTACAGAATAGATGAATGGATTATAATCTTCATTTCCCATCCTATTCTATTATTTTTCTCCCCTAATCACCTTTCTTCTTTCTAATCACCTTGTTGAGGATATTACCATTATTTCAGTCATTCAAATTTGTGACTTTTTTACCTTTACCCAACTTTTCCAGTCACTTGCCAAATCATTTATCATTTATTCCCACAATATTTCTCATTCAATGCATGCAACTGGCACTATAGTTCAGCTTCATCATCTTTCCTCTAGCTTCTGTCTTGCATCAGATATTTCAAATTGGTCATCCCAATATGACATCTGAAGTTCCATGTATCACAGAACAGACTCATTATCTTTCACCTCAAATCTACCACTTTTTGAAACTTCTTTCTTTCTGTTAAGGGCACAGCTGTCCTAATCTCTCAGATTCATAATTTCAGGAGAATAAGAAACATGCTGATTTTCAGCTGTTCCTATAACTAAACAGATTTATATCCATTAGTACTTTATGGAGTTTAATAGTATGATTAGACTAAGAAGAGTTGATGATAAGTAATTATCTTTCATTCTTATCTGATTAAAATAGTAATTATCTAGGATCTCTGTTCCTAGCTCATGACCTGATGGAACTCCCTAAAATAATGTTAACAGAATAAATATAACAACGTATCTTTACTCTATGTAGACAAGAAGATGAATGCACATCTATTGTTCTTATAATCAATGTCTTTAGGGAATGAGAACCACAGTTTTAATAATAGATTCCTACTGCTGAAGTCTATAAGAATCTTAAGTATCTCTGAGAAAGTGGGGGTGGAGAAGGGGATTCATCTTACAGGCCCAGTTCTCAAGTCCCTTGCTGGTCTTTAAAGCTTGAAGTTATGAAGAATCGGAAGCTAAATATTCTTTCATGTAATACTTGAGCTTATAAGAGATAGACCATATACCTATGAAACCGGTACAATCTACTATTTCTATTTGAATTGTCTTAGGAAGAGGAAAAGGGGATGGCAGAGGATCAGATGGATAGAGAATGTCATGGAAACAAGCATGAATATAGACTTCAAGTGGAGAATAGTAGAAAACAGAAGGGCCTAGTGTGTTATGATACATCAGGTCCCAAGAACTGGAGATTATTGAACAATTGTATAACAATAACATATGGTATATATTATGTAGGATGCTAGAGATAATATGCAAAAATTAGAAAGTCTTTGAAATCAGGAAGTTTATATTTTGCTAGGGAAGGATAGATGAGTAAGTACAAGTTATATAAAAATAAACACAGTGACTTGGAATGGAACTGAGAGAATCAGAGAAAGCTTCTTGAAGGAGGCAGCACTTAAGATAAGGCTTGAAGAGTATGAAAGGTTCAAGTAAGAAAGTAAAGAGTCTCAGAAAAGGGGACAAAAATCTATGGAAATACAGATATGGATGTCATGAATAGAGAACAGCAAGTGTGACTGTAGCATTCAGTACATGAGAGGGAAATAATAATATATAATCAGTCAGGAAAAATAGGCTGTTAGGAAATTTGTAATTTCCAAAAAGATAATTTTGTATTTGAACCTAAAGTCAGTGGAAAGCCACTGAAGCTGCTTGAGGAAAGGAATGGCAGATAGGCCTGTACTTTTGGAATACCAATTTGGCATCTGTATGGAAGATAGACTGGGAAAATGAAAAATTAGATAGAAGGAGGACAATTAGGAGGCTCTTACTGTGATCTTGACACAAATGACAATAAGGGTCTGGACTTGGGTTTGGTGGTTTCTGTCTTTCATTTCCAAAGAGGACCAAAAAAAGACCAAAAGGATATCATTATACTGTGTTAAAGGAACAGTGTGTCGGATCATGGCTGATCAAACCAATACAAGCTCAGACATTCTATTGTACTTCAGGCACAAATAGTCCATTTACTTATAAAGCATAGTGCTTTTTAATACAGGCATGCCATGATGGCTGATCCTGTGCCAATGTTGCCCATGTCTCCTAATTGATTCCAAAATTCTTCAGAGAGGTCTTCCCTTGGGAGTGTCCTTGTATTACTGCTTCTAATCTCCATATGAGCACTTGCACTGAGTAAGGTAAGTTCTCCATAAAACAGTCTTTTAGGAAAATACACATTTGTCATTTAAGCAATGTGATCAACCCATTGAGATTATGCTCTCAAGTTCATTTTGATAGAGGATCTCAGTGTCTAATATCTTACCTTGCCCAGTGATCTTCCAACGAGGTTAGCTCCTCATGGCTCTTTAGATCTTTGATTTTGCAGGCAACCTTATATCTCATCTCCCCCATACATTCTTTTGGAGCCTCCTAAATACTAAACTAGCTTTGGCAATGCATGAGTCAACCTCATCATGTATGTGTAAACCCTGGAAAATATACTGCCAAAGTAATTGAACTTATCAACAATATTCATACTTTCTCTCTATAATTCTCTCTATTTTCTATGATTTATAGAAAGTTGAAGGGATGTAGGAAAAATTGGGGGGGAGGAATGATGAGTTCTGGGAAACTGGGTGACACAACAGATAGAATATCATCTGGAGTCAAGAAGACTTGTTGCCCCTGAATTCAAATCTGGCCATAGGCATTACTTGTGTGACTCTGGGAAAGTCACCTCATCTTATTTGCCTCAGTTTCCTCAACTGTAAAATGAGCTGGAGAAGGAAATGGCAAAGCATTCCAAAATTGCCAAGAAAACCTAAGTGAGTTAAAAATGGTCAAACCATAGCATAAATGATTAAATAATGAACAATGAGTCCTATTTTTTACATATTAAGTTTAAACTGCTTACTATACATCAAATTTGAGAGGTCTAAAAGGTAGTTGGAAATGCAAGATGAGAGTCAGTAGAGAGACTCGGGCAGGATTGGTGGGTTTAAAAATCATCAGCAGAGAGATGGCAATTAAATCCATCTGGGTATGCTGAGATCACATATGAAGTAATATAGAGGAGAAAAAAGGGCACAGAATTCTGAATGATATCTAGTGGTTAAGAGGGCATGATCTGGAAGAGGATCCGAGCAATGGAAATAGGGAAAGAGCAGAGTAATAGATAGAAAAAGAATGAGGAGAAAGGGGTATCCTAAAAAGCAAGAGAATAAAAGAGAAAGAGATCAATAAAGTCAAAGACAAATGAATCAAGAAGAATGAGGATTGAAAAAAGGCCATTGGATATAGCAACTAAGAGATCATTAATAACTTTGAAGACAATCGTTTTGGCAGAATAATAAGGTTGGAGGCCATATTGTAAGGAATTAAAAAGAGAGTAGAAGGAGAAAAAGTAGTCTTTTTGAAGTGTTTAGCTACAAAAGGCAGAAGAAATACAGATGATAGTGGAAAAGACAGAAGTATCTTTCTCAAGATGTAGGCAGAAGACCTTTATTAATATTAATAATAAGTTTCTCTTTGCCTCACTGACTCTCAATTGTCTGATTTGGTCTGACATTACTTCCTATTCTACATCTATTATCTATGGATGTTATATGCATAGATGTAAAGCCCGAGATAATGAGGAAAAATAAGGGGATCATTTAGAACTTAAGATGATGTTTCTCAAAACTACCTATTTTACCCTAACCTCCCTGCTAGCTTCCAGTCTTACATGTCCAGATGCTTTTTGAAAATTTGAAATGGAAAATCTAGTAGACATAAGTAACTTTAAATGTCCGAAATGAAACAAATTATCTTTCTCATTAAACCCTTTTAAACTCCTACCCTTTCTGTTACTATAGAGGGCAATACCATGCCTCTCTTGCTCCACCTCCCTTCCCCCAAGTCCCTCAGGCTCACAACTTAGGAGTCATTCTTTACTCTTCACTATCTTTCACCTTATCCCATTCCCTTATCCGGTTGTCACCAAAGCCTGCCATTTTTACCATTGTCTTGTGCCCCCTTCTCTCCTTTAACCCAATCATTGCTAGTGTAAACCATAATCACACTTGGACTATATTGCAATAACCAGCTGGTAGGTTTCTCTGTGTCATCTTTCTCCCCATTCTAATCTTTCTTCTATTCAGCCACCAAAATAATTATTCTGAAACCCAAATCTGATTATATTACCCCTCTATTTGTTCAAAGACTCTGATCATCTTCAAGATCAAATACAAACTCCTCTGGCATTGAGAGTCCTACATAATTTATTCCTCACCTAGTCTCTTCCTAGTCTTTTTACAACTTACTCCCTACCACGTTTCCTTTTATCTGGTGATCTTGGCCTCCTTGTTCTAAAAATAAGACATTATTTCTCTCCAACTCATATTTTCTTTGGCTGTCCCCACTCTCTCCCTATTCATCTTTACCTCCTGGCTTCTCTGGAATTCTTCAAGTCCCAGATAAGATTATTAACTTCCACATAAAGTTCTTCCTAATCAATCTTAATTATAATGCCATTTCTTTTAAATTATTTCCCATTTATCCAGTATATATTTTGTTTGTACATATTTATTTGCTTGTTATCATTCCCATTAGATTGTGAGCATCTATAATTACAGGTATTAGGAGCAGGTGAAGTGCTCAGGAAAAGCCTCTGGAGTAAGGGTTGCCAAGCCCTTTTTTTCAGGGTTGTTTTCCACATTTGTTATCCACCTGCCACCCAGCTCTCACCCATGCTTTTCGAAAGCAGTAGTATGTGGCTATTCCCCAGAAAACTGTCTCAGGAGACAGCTAAACCAGGTTGAAGTAATCAACAGGCTTCAAACCTAATGGTGAGTTAGGCAGGTGTTATTTCAAGCATGTAAAGACCTTTCCCAGTGGAACTGGAGGTGAAAATAATTTGTACCAGTGGCCATAAGGACACTGTGAAGTGTTTAGAGCCTGGTTATACATTGAAGATGCCAAAGTTATCCACTGCATTCTAATTCCTTGTCAATCATCTTGACAGACATGTCTCATCACTAGACTATGATGGCTCTGGAAGGAAGAGTAGGGCTGATGACTTTATGTACTTCTGCCTCACTTAAATCCAATTTATACTTGTCAAATAGTTTTCAGCACTCACCTTTTCAAAACCTTGTGTTCCAAATTTTTCTCCCTTCCATCATTCTACCCCCTCCCATTAGACAGCAAGCAATCTAACATAGGTTAAACATGTGCCTAGCTTAAGTTCCTACTGAAGAAGAGTTTTTTTTATGTCATTAGGTACCTCTCATGTGGTAGGTAAAATGTCTGGTGCTGATCCCATTTCAGAAGAGATTTATAAGGAAGGTTATGCACTGCTCATACAAAAGCTGACTGAAATCTTCTGAGTTATATAGTAAGAGGTTTTTCCCTAGAAGATCAAGAATGCCTTTATTGTCTATTTCTATGTAGGAAAAGGAAATTGGTTATCCAATGGAATTGGAAGAGGATCCAAGCAGTGGACATCCCTGTGACAATCACAGGGATTATGTCTCTTTCAGTCATTGCTGGAAGGATTCTCGCCGTAGTCCTTAACTGGTTAATCTTTCATCTTGAAGAGGTCATCTATCTGAGAGCCCGTGCGACTTTAGAAAAGGAGAAAATGACTGAAGAACTGCTTGACAATTCCAGAAAAAAATGTCAGGAGCATAATAGTGGTCTATATAGAAGTTTCATAGATCTGAACAAGGCCTTTGATATTGTCAGTTATGAGGGCATCAGTGTTGATACATTAGTATTGTTGGCATATGATGGCAATACATGGCATGGGTTCTGGATAATGAACAATGCTCTCATGGTTTCTTAGTCACCAATGTAATGAACCAAGGCTGAGTGCTTGGTCCCATGCTTTTTAGCATGATGTTTTCAAGCAGTGTTGGATGCCTTGAACAAGAACAAAAACAACCTCAAAGACAGTTACTGCAATGAAGGCAAATTATTTACTCTGAAAAGGTTACAAACCAACACTAAAATGGAGAAAGAGTTGATGTGTGACTTTTTGTTCACAGATGATTGTACACTCAATGCAATCTCTGAAGCTGAGATGCAACAGAATATGGATTGATTCTCTGCTGCTTATGATTTTGGTCTGACTACTAACAAGAAAACAGAGGTTCTCCACTAGCTAACACCTCACCATCCATACATGGAATCATTGGTTACAACAAATTTAAAAATATTGAATGCAGTGGAGAAGTTCATTTACTTTGGCAGTCCAGGGATGTATACATTGACCCTTGCATTACCAAAGCTAGCTTCGTGTTTGGGAGGCTCCAAAGAAAAGAGGCATTAGTATACTCACCAAATTAAAGGTCTACAGAACCATTGTTCTCACTTCATTGTTGTATGCCTGTGAATCATGGACAGTCTACCAGTACTATGCCAGGAAACTGAATTACTTCCATTTGAATTGTCTTAGAAAATTCTGAAGATCACAACCACACAAAAATGAAGCATGGGACAATACTTCCTCTATTCCAAGAGCAGAGCCCAACTTTAACATAAAGTTAAAAGTCAACAAACATTCAGGAAAATAAACAAACAAACAAACAAAAAAGATCCTGACCTTAGGAACTTACTACACTGACAGGAAAGATCAAAATACAAACTCAGAAAAAGACAACAAAGCTAAAACTGCTACATACAAAGCCACAAAGAAAATGTGAATTGGTCTCAGGCCCTCAAAAGAATTCATGGAAAAGTTCAAAAAGAATTTTTAAAATTAAGTAGGAAAGAGAGTAAAACTTAGGAAAAGAAATGACAATGATGCAAGAAGATCACAAAAAAGAGTCAACATCTTGGTAAAAAAAAAAAAGGCACACAAAAATACTGATGAAATTAATGTCTTAAAAACATAATTGGGGAAAGGTATGCAAAAATTCACTACAGAAAAGGATTTCTTAAAATGTAGAATTGGTTAAATGGAAAAGGAGGTAAAAAACTCATTAAAAAAATAATGTCTTTAAAAATTAAATGAATTAGCAAATGAAAGCTAATAATTACATGAGACATTAAGAAGCAATAAAAAATGAAGAGAGCCTCATCCATATAACACCCTTCTCACATTTCCTATATGAATACTTGTAATTGGGATATCCTGTAAATCTGATTTGAGAATGAGTTTGGGAATGAATTTACCAGGGACAGCTTAAAAACATAGATATGAAAAAGGGAATTTCTAGAAATGATTTCATTAAAAATGGAGTTAGGTGGAGAAAACTCCAGTATCATACCCAGGGTAAAACTCAGGCAGACCTATTGCTGTAGGGTAGTGAATGTGCATATGGTTAGTTAAAATGTCTGAGGGAAGAGGGAAAGTGGAAAGTGGAATTGTTAAAACCCCAGGAGCTAAACAGTTCATAATGCATTAATTTTCTATTGTATTCAATCTAAGAGTAACATAAACTAATGTTATTGCTAGTTTTGTTAACCAGTTGGAAGATTTATGCTGTGAATTTTGCTAATATTATATTTGAGGTTTTAGAATTTATGAGAGGAATGCAAATTATATTTAGGACTCGGTTTCACTTGGAATTAAAATTAGTGAGTGACTACTACTACTTACAGCTTTCTCTTTTCCTCTTTAGAGGATCAGCAAGTAAAGACTCATGTGTGCTTTGCTTAAAGATTGTTCAATGATGGGGTAATAAATGCATCATTGCTTGAACATTTTGGTATTGAAGTTTCCTTGTACAATACTGAAGAGTATCAATTGCTCAGGGGATAAAGAACATCAGAGAGGAAGTAAGAATCTGTTGCACTAAATACAATTCTAAAGAGTTGTTTCTTCAGAGCAAATACTGCTGCCTGTTGTGGAGAGAACAGTGGGAACCTTAGGGAATGAACTTCCCATACTTGGCTGAGGCTTACTGAGAATTGTTTTGTTTTTTTGAGGAACTATGTCATTATTTAGTGCTATAGAGAAACTGTATACTTAGCTAAGAGAATCAATGTTAGAACTTTGTCCAGGGGGAACCATTTGTATATTGATGAGAAGGGATTTTTGTAAAACTAAGAAATTATAAAGGTTATACTTTTGGCAATAGAAGGGAAGAAGAAACTAGTGGACCCTGTTCTCACGAGTCTATTTCAGAAAATCTCAATTTACATAGTTATCTTTGTGTTTTTGTATAGGTAGGTGAGTAAATGCTGCATATATATATATATATATATATACACATATATATACACATATATATGTGTGTGTGTATGAACATAAATATAGATAGATATATATGAATATATAGATAGATATATAGATGCATACACACACACATATATATGTGAACATATATAGATGCTCATACTATTTAGTATTATCATGGTAAATTTTGATAAATTTTACATATACAAAATAAGATTGATTTATTTTCTTTAGGTGTTCTTCAAAAATTTACCAAAATTTGATGGGATGAAATTAATTTCCATCCATATGACCCAAAAAGGGTTTACTTTGTTCAAAAGCAACAGAGCTGATAGCATGGATGGCAGAGTAGCCCTTCATTTAAAAAGTCTTATAACTATGTAAAAAATATGCATTTAAGTAGGGAAACATAATAAATAAAATTTAGGTAGAATAAAAGATAATGAAAGTAGCAGGTGGCACTGGCAAGCAAAGCAGTTGGAGCTGTTAATCATCTCTTGAGCCAGAAAGCCTATTTGAACATGCTTAGTCAACTAATTCCCCATCCTTTTGTACATTTTGTTATGGCTAAATCCTCTTTATGGACTTGGTTTTCCATTTCCAAGAAACTTATTTCCCCTTCTCTCAGAGGGGCATGATTTTCTTTTAAAAATTTATTTAAAATAGAAGTTGAGCAAGGAGAAAGGAAAAATGGCTGTTTTGCTCCTGCTTGCCACCTCTGGGAATCACCTTGGATTTCTTTAATAGGAGTTTCTTGACCTTTGGTTATTTTCCATCTTGCAAAATAGAATATTTTTTAGTCCACTTTGACTTATGGTTCTAAATTAGCTTCAGACCCTCAGGTTCAGTCTGAACAAAATCTTTCATCTTTCTAAAACAAGGAATGTTCACTCTATAATCTCTTTATTTGTAACTACTAAATAAAATACACATAACATTTCTATAGGCCAACCAATTATTATAGTGGATAAATAAACTCTAAATTGAAAATAATAGATAAAAAATACAAAAGCATGCAGCTTAATAGAAAAAAATCTTTTGCTTTATTTAAAAGGTGGAAAGTGGTTACAGGCTTAGTTTTTACTCTTTACTGAATCCTTATCTCTCAACAACTGCTTCCAACCAGGGTTAACCAGTTTCTCTGTACTTGTGATATTTTACCATTTCCTATCCTACTAGCTTTTCTCACTATTTCTAACTGTTCACTTAGTTTTACTGAAGCCACACCAGCTCTCAGATAAATGATCACCTTTTAGATAAAGAATAATCCTATTAAGGAAGACTCTGGTAAGAATCTGATCAGCAATGACTAAAAAAAGACCCCACTGTGATCATCACAAGAACATCTATTTTCTTTAACTTTATAGAAACGGACAATGGAGACATCCTTGAATTCTTGGGGGAATAAACTCCTCCTGCCAAAAAACTCAGAAAATGTTAGATAGCTTTTGTATAAACAATGGACCCTTTGCTTTGTAAATCTCAGCTGGAATAGAATTAGCACTAGGTGCTTTGCCATAATAGAGGAAGCTAAAGACATTCAAAGCCTCTTCTTCAGTTGGAAATTTGGCTATAGAAGGATTTATTTCAACCTGAAGTATGTAGTAGTTTCAGCATTTGTTGAAAATGGTTGATTGAGAAAAATATGGAACTGGCTTCATCATCACTGAGTAGGTGAGGTGTACCATGGTGTTTTATCCCAAAAGCAACCTTCAGGGCATCATAGAAAGTGCTTTGGATTGTTACTATCAGTGTAAAACTGAATTTCATCTGCCATCTTACTCCAAAGGAAAGTGTGCAAGAAAAGAGTGATTACCAAACTTAAGGTCTACAGAGTCATTTTACTGACTTCATTGTTGTATGCCTTGTGAAATCTGGATGTTATACCAGTGCCATGATAGGAAACTGAATCACTTCCATTTGAAATATCTTAGGAGACTGTGAATCCCATCTGGCAAGATAATGTAGCAGACATGCATAAGACTTTCATGAACTGAACTGCCAAGCTCAAATCTACTGCAATGAGTGCAACTCTGTTGAGATGGCCATGTTGTTCAAATGCCAAACAGATATTTTGCTAAAAGAATATTTTCTGGAGAATCCACACAAGACAAGTGCTCACGTGGAAATCAAAAGAAGCAATACAACTACACTCTCAAGGTCTCTCTGAAGAAGTTTAGAA
The DNA here is from genome assembly GCF_048593235.1 of Sminthopsis crassicaudata. Taxonomy (NCBI): domain Eukaryota; kingdom Metazoa; phylum Chordata; class Mammalia; order Dasyuromorphia; family Dasyuridae; genus Sminthopsis; species Sminthopsis crassicaudata. Next base: position 253,150,423 of record NC_133619.1, read on the forward strand.
CTAGTTACTTGCCAGCAATATGATGCTGGCAAAGAATAATTCAACATGAAGTACCCGCATCAAAGAAGGCACTATGCTCTATGAGTGGAGCAGAATTGCAGCAGCTCAAAAAAGGAGATAAGAAATTTAGAAACATTTACACCCCAAATGTTCATCTAACTTGTTTGTACCCAACCTGTGATAGAGTATTCTGAGCTTATATTGATCAGCCACAGTTGAAAACACTGTACCTTTTTTTCCAACATGATGAGAATGAAGGATAGCAACCAACTAACCAATCTATCTATCCATAATCCCTTTGCCAAAAAAATGGGAACAAACTTTAAATTTTGGACACTGCCTTTCTTTTAAAAAAATAAATTAAAATTTTAATTTATGGAATAAAACAATTATTTCTATAATATAGTACAATAAAAATAGATATTTGCACATGAAACTGCAAATCTATTATGTACAACTTGCTATTCCTTTTTAAAGCTATCATGTAAATTTCTTTTTTTTTCCTTTTTTCTCCTCCCTCACCCTAGAGATGGCTACCATTAGACACAAATATGTGTCTAGATGTAATATCATTCTATATAATTATTTTTCAGTTCTTTTTCTGGATGCAGACTGTCTTCATTCATATATCCTTTCTATTTAATGTGTCTATTTATAATTGTCACTTAAAATTGTTCTTAAAATAATATTGTTGTTATTATATAGTCCAGCTTCTTTAATTGTGGATCACAATCCCATATGGGGCCTTTTAACTGAATAGGGGGGTCTTGGAATTATGATTTATTATGAGTAAATGTTTGATTTGTAGGCCTATGTTATAAAACTATATACCCAGGAGGTCATGTAAAAATTTTGTAGGTGAAAAGGGGTTGTAAGTGGAAAAAGTTTAAGAAGCCCTGCTACATACAAAGTTCTCTTGGTTTTGCTCATTTTGCTCTTCATTATTTTTGTCCAAGTCTATTCATGTTTTTCTAAGATCATCAAGGTCATCATATCTTATAGCATAGTAGGACTCCTCATATGCCACAACTTGTTCAGCCATCCTGCAATTGATGAGCATCCTGAAATTCCCAATTCTTTGTTATCACAAAGAGAACTTCTATAAATATTTTAGAACACATAGGTTCTTCTCTTTTTTTTTCTAATCATCTTTTGGAAACAGACATAGTAGCGGTATTTCTAGGTCAATGAATACAGGCAGTTTAATAACTCTTTTGGAATGAACACTGACTTTCTACAATTTTAGCTTCTCTTCCCAAATCTCTATGCTCCAAAATCAGAATATTCACCCTCTAGGTCAGAGATTTTACATTTCTTTGCAAAATCAGCAATACTATACTTGACATCTGCAAATGTACAATATAAAACAGTAAGCTTCAACACTTAAGCAATGATAATTATCTAAATATTTCAAATAGTCATTTCAGAGGCCTATGACAAATACTCACAAAGGTATAGGAAAAGAAATAGCACAATGCAAAGTATAACAGCCTATTTCAGTGATATCTTAACTTAAATATCTATAAAACATGTTATGTGTATATATCACAGCAGCATATTTTTCACAGTTAATGAACAATGTTAGTAGGTTTATAATATTTAAACTTTAGAAAATATGGAAATAGATACTTAGCCCATGATGTTTCCATCCAACTCAGCTTGGATAATGACAGAAAAAAGAGGTACTTATGTGGTGAAAGAGCCAGGTCTGGTGTCTTTGTTCTTCTTTGTTTGAATATGTTGACCCTGACAAAGAGTGGAAGTTGTGGTACAATTTGAGCACAGGGACAAGGCACCAAAGGAAAAGAAGTTATGGAAACATGTTAAGTGTTTTTTAGCTTTGCTCTTTACTGAGAGATATGCTCATTTGGAGTATTTGTATTCTCTTCATCCTTTAAACTTCAAAATTATTAATTAGTATAATTTTTTGTCCACAAAACAAATATGGTTGAAAGTCTATAGCATCATTTCTGTTGGAAGTAGACTGATATATTAGAATTTCCATATGTTGCCTCCACTAAGATTTTTATTTTGTTCTCAGCATTTATAACATGGTCAATATTCTTCAACTGAAACATTTAGAGTGTTGAATTTCTCAAGAATATTAAGAAATAGTTCTTGATTTTTAAAAAGTTGCCAAAATTAACATTTCCTTGAGTAATTGTCAAAATATCTGTCTTGCTCACAATATATTCTACTTAAGAATCCATGGATTGAGAAATAATTTTCCCACAATACTTTATGTACTATGGATACTTTCTGGTTTTTCTTTGAGTATGCTTATTTATACCTGGTGAAATTATCAGTCACTATTAATACATGAAATGTTCTTCCTATTTCTTTTCAGAAATAAAAATAAATATAGACAATAACAATGACTTGCTAGAACTTAAAATTTCCCAATATATAGCATGAGTTGCTAGTACTTTTATGTTTCATATTTCTTATTGTTCTTGGTAAAGAACTCCTCTCCAGCCCACGAAGTTTTGTGCTTGAGCTGCACAGAGCAATATGTATACATACATGAAACAGTTGATCACAATTCTGAAAATATGTTCATAATTTTTCAGCCCACCTATCTTCAAATGGCTATATAGGTTTTGAAACAATACAATTTTTCTTACATTTCTCTTTTATATTCTTTTCAGTCATATAGGCACACGTAAGGTCATAAAATACTTTAGCAATAGAATCATATTTCTTAAGAAATTTGAACAAATTTGTGATTATAACACCCACAGATCTCAAAGGTATGGCTAATTCAAGAGCACTTCTGTACTTTCTGGTTCAGTGTTCACAACTTGTGGAGATATGAATTGACTCATATGCTACAGAGACACTTCAAGATTGATACTTCTAATATGGAAGCCTCTAACTGATCCAATATTTTCTTTGGTTTTTCTTCAAGTTCTTCTCACAACAATCAGAATATACCAATACTAATGGGTAATTTATGTCTCCAACTATATTTTTATGAGTTGTTGTAACTTTACAAATTTACAATGTTAAGCTTCCCCAAATATCTTGAGGCAAAGTCCCAAACTGGTGAAGTCTATCTGGAAAGATGAAAGCAGTATTTTTCTTGTCCTTTGCCATAGAAATCTAGAAGTGGTTACTGTGTAAAGCAAACTCTGAGAACAACTGGTTGCCTAAAGAGATAGTCCAGGACATCTTAAATCCTTGGCATAGTATACACACCCACTTTAACTCTTTCCTTCAAAGTGTGATAGCCCACATAGATACATATTTTTTTCCATTTTTCTTCCATAACACTACTAAAATTGCAAATATGACCTGCTATAATCTGTAATGATTCTTCTACTGACTACAGGTTCTTGGATACAGTTTCTAAGGTCTTCCATTACAGATAAAATAATCTTACTAACTTGTTATGAATTATTAGGAATCAATGATGTGGAGTCTGATTTGCTCCTTTGGTATATATTACCCTCTATTCATGCAATGAGAGCAAGACTGTCTTCTTGCTTAATTTTTGCTCTTTTCCATTGTCTTCTGTTTTTCAGATTAAAACTGGTCTCTTCAGGGCTTGTGTATCGCTTTTCAGCATTTGTGATCTTTTTCTCCCCTTCTTTGTTCATTTGACTCCAGCACCTTCTGCAGGAACTTCCATATACCATAAAATTATTTCCTTCAGATGTCTCTGTTAGAAATATTGGGATATGACAGGAACTTGAGAACAACTGCTTGGGAGAATAGTGCATCACATAGTTTTAATCTTTTGCAAACTTTAATACACTATATAAATGGTAGCTGTTAATATTATTGTCATTTTTGTTATTTTTCTTGTTATTCACCAACACCTCTGTGAGATTTTATGAGTTCTGAAGGGATAGAATCACAGACAATTGATGAAGTCATACTTATTATTTGGAGGTCCAGAGTAATATACTTCTTCTTCTTCTTCTTCTTCTTCTTCTTTTTTTTTTTTTTGAGGCTGGGGTTAAGTGACTTGCCCAGGGTCACACAGCTAGGAAGTGTAAGTGTCTGAGACCAGATTTGAACTCAGGTCCTCCTGAATTCAGGGCTGGTGCTCGATCCACTACGCCACCTAGCTGCCCCCGTAATATACTTCTATATTCTCTTCTTTCCCTTTGCTTAGAAAGTCCTTCAAGTCAATCTTTTCCACATCAGCTTTGAGTTTTTCATTAATGTAGCCTTGCAGGACACAGTTGTACTAAAGGGCAGTTCCACTGTAAATTATATTATAAGGTATTCACTAAAAGAACTGAGGAATGAGATTAAAAAAAAATAAACAACCAAAAGACAAAACATATCCTTTCTGCAAATCATAGTTTTGACTAGCATCCACTATTAATCCCCCAATCTACTGAGATTGTATAATTTCCCCCCTAGAATATGCATTTTGACTTAAAATTTCTCAATTTTCAAGTACCCATTTTTTGTGATGTGATGATTATAAAGTTTTCTGAATAAAATTTCCACTTTGATTTCCCAAAGAAACATTTTATTTCATATATCAATATATAATCAAAGATGGCCAGCACTGATTTGTCTGTACTTTTTAAAGACTAGTCCCAATCACAGAACATATATTATCAAGTTACTGTTGAGCATAGCTATAAGATAGATAAAATATTTTATTTTGTTATTCCGTAAGTTTTATATCAAATTTTAAATTATATAGTATGATTAAATATTAACCTCTGATTAATCAATATGAATTTTTCACTTTCTGTGGAAAAGTGATCAAAAATGTTTATAGAGTTCCAGATTTGCAGAAGATATTTATATAAGATATTTAAAGAAATCCTAATTCTCTGAAAATAAATTATATAGCTGTTTCTTAAAAAAAAAGAATGCCTCTTTTTCCTTCACTAGAAGGTTAGCTATACTATTTAATGTGATGAAAGTCTGTCATATAGTCTGTCAATCATATTAGTACTGAAATTACATGAATGGGTTTAGTATGTAATCAGAAATTGCTAGTGTTTACTTCTTATTAACCCATATAAACATTATCATTTTCCTTATCTACTTTTCTCTTTTGATACTTTTGTTTTCAGCACATCTACTAGAAAATAAAAAGAGAATAGAAAAAGAAGAAATATTTTTAAAATTAGCTAATTTTATTGTTCATTGCAATTCATTTTAAAGGTTTGGTTTAAAAAAGTGTGACTAATTAATCTAAGAAACATGGGTATTATCTGTTGGTTATATACACATCCATATAGACATATGTATATCAATATAATCATTCTCCTTACTTGTACTAGGGTAACAAAAATCTAGGTGTTATACTATATATATATATATATGTATATATATGTGTGTGTGTGTGTATATATATATATATATACACATATTTATACATTTTGAAATGTTTTGATATTATGAATATGTGGTCTTTCTTCCTGTGCTTATGGTTTGTTTATTAAGAAAAAAAAAATTATTTTGTAGGTCAGAGTATAGTCTAAAAATTGCTTCCATGCATATATGTTCATATAAGATTTCTTTTTTTTTTTTTTTTCCTGAGGCTGGGATTAAGTGACTTGGCCAGGGTCACACAGCTAGGAAGTGTTAAGTGTCTGAGACCAGATTTGAACTCAGGTCCTCCTGAATTCAAGGCCAGTGCTCTATCCACTGTGCCACCTAGCTGCCCCACAAGATTTCTTTAATAGTCGCAACAATAAAGATAAATGTTCAACATTTTCTTATTTTTAAAAGCAAATGAGATATAAAAGTGTGACATATATATTCACCAAAAGTTTTCACTAATACTGTAGAAGATGTCCCACACAAAGTTTTAATGGAAAAGGGATCTCTTATAAAACGCTCCTATTTGTGAATTCTATTGCACTGATTGCAATGAAACTTAAACTCTTAATGCCTACACAAAAATATCTTTTAGTACTCCATAAAAGAAAAACCAAGAGGTTGAAGAATCTATAATCACTTAGACTGAAAAATACAGTTGAATGTTTAGCCCATTTAGTTAGTGCATCAGTATTAATATTATACATGTACCTCAGAAAGCCAAAGAATTGGGCCTAAATTGAATTGAAGGGCTAGAAAAAGCTTTAGTCCATTTGGAAAATTGAATTGTGCTTTCTCTGATCCCAAGTTCCACCTTGCCAGAGAAAACTAATCCTTTTAATGCCAAAATTCTCCCAATAATTTTATGTTTTTGTAATAGAACAAGTGCATGTCAGAAGAACCCAATTTACAAGTGATTCTAAAGAGAATGAAAAGAGATGTGGTAGGTTTATTATCAGTGATGACTTTTATATGAGAATTGGTGTTTAAAAAACAACCACACTACCATCCTCAAAGAATCTACTAGAAAAGGAGGTGACTTGATCAGTTTAAAAGAATGAGAGGCAACAACTGTATAGCCTGAATGCTACATAGATACCCTAAGAACTTAAAAAATAAGCACTACAGAAAGGTCTCTAGCACAGGTAGTTCTTTAGAAAAATTATGAAAAATAAAATTTTACAGAATTTGGAGAAGTTGCAATTTGCACAAATGGAGTGATTGTCTACTAATGAGACTACAATTTCATTTAACCATATAATAAAAGAATGTAGACAAGAGACAAAAGATATATTCTGCTTTCTGTTTCTATGTGCCATTAGGTAGACAATAGTTTTATACACACACACACACATACACATACATCTATATACATACAGAGATACACATATATAATTATATATAGTTATATATGTATATACTTATATATACATAATTATGTACCTATATACTTACATATATAGTTATAGTTATATAGGCATATGTACTTTATATATATATAATGAGAGATAGGAAAGGGGGAACCCCATTTTCTTCAGCACAAAGATAGTCCCATTACAATGCAGTGTCCCCTGTAGATGAATTTATAGGCCTGAAAACCTAGATTGATAAAAGGTTTATTGTAGAAATTTGGAAGTAAAGTTGAAGGTAGAAAGACGCCAGGGCCAAAGGTGGTAGCTGGGCAGGCAGGAACCCTTACATGGCCGGAAGGATACCATGTTTGGGGGGAAGGGCTCCTGCAAAGAGAGAGCTCCAGCTTGGCTCGTTTATACCTAAAAGGGGATTGTTGGCGGTGCCCCAAGTTCCTGGCGGGCTTTTCAGATAAGGAAGAAACTGTTTGTGGGGGGTTGGAGAAATCTGAGCAGATAGTGGGGGCTGAGAAAACCCAAGCCAGCTCAGATCCAGTGGGGGCTGGGCCCAGATATTCAAAAGGGTGCTTTTTGACCAGGATTTGTGAATCAAAGGTCAGCCATGGGGGTTGGGGAATCAGAAAGGAATCTTAAAGGGACCTCAACTGCCATCATTTATATGCATATGTATATATGCATATATACATGTGTATGTATGCAAGAAGTATTTTAGTATATGAGTGAGCCTTTTGGGTAGAAAAAAAATCTAGATTTGTTGTAAGAAAAACTCTGCTAAATATAAAAACTGTGCCTTGCCTCCCTACCTCTGCCTCAAAAATAACCCAAACAATTTTCTAGCTTTTTAACCACCCTCTCAAAAAAATCTTTTCTTGGGACATTAATTTATTCCACCCTGACTTACATTACTTAGCAATTTCCCCCATACTTTTAAAATACCTAACATTTTATATATCATATTGCAGCACTCCTTTTGTAATTGTACAATTAACTGATTTAGCATAATATGACTATTATTTAAGAACAGTCAGTATAAAACAAGCCATGGAGTTATGGGAAAAGCTAGTTTCTTTCCATTCATCGTGTAAGTGCCCAATCTAAATATCTTCTCTGGGTAAGAAAGGGAAAAAAGCATCCTAGGTAATAGATTTAGAGCTTGAAGAGGCCTTAGAGGAAATTGAATACAATTCCCTCATTTCACAGAGGAAAAAACTGAATCATGAAGAGATTTTAAGTGACTTACTCAGGATTACTCAACTAGTAAATGACTCTTTTCTCTGTCAGCTTCTAAATTTTTGACCAAATCCATGATCTTAATATATTATCTCTATCTTTCTCTATTTCACTCAAAATATTCACTGAACTTACCTAACCTTTGGGACCAAATCTTAACCCTTGGCTTCAGAATTTACAATAATTAAAAAAGAAAAAGTCTTTATCACTGTGAGCCTTATGCTTCTAACTCTTAACCTGGTGAGGTAAACATAGGGAGAATTTGAAAATAATTTGCATTATTTAATTACAAGGGAGACATCGTATAGGAATATATATTTGACCATCATCCATCAACTTTTCAATTTTAAATGCAGAAAAGTTATATTAGATTATAATAATAGAAAAGGTGTTTTAGGATATCTGACTTGAAACTGAAACACCACAGATTCACTTCTAAATTAGAATACATCTTTTGAATTCACAGATACTTTATAATAAGGTAAAAGTGTATTCTGTACAAGAGCAATATATAATAAGACATTAATATATAGAAGGTGAAACTTTACATTTGCAAACTTTCACTAGAAAACATTTTCATGAATTAATTTAAAATATGTATTGAGGAACAGAAATATTTATACAAAATAGCTTTGTAAGCTGCAAAAACACTTGAATTCTCTAAATACATGATCATACTTTAATAATATTATCCATTTGAATGAAAACTAGAACCCTGCAGGAAAATAATTTTCTTAGCACATTCAGATAGATGATTACATGTTATATAAAGAATCAAAGGTTGCTTGGTTGGTTTTTTTAATACATTTTTGTTATATTTGTTTTCAGGTAACAAGTATTCATTGTATCTATTCCATCTCCCCATTTGAAAAGAAAAAAAATTTCATAACAAATAGTATCAGGGAACATAAAGGAAATATATATATAGAAACTTGGTACTGTAGCTCTTATTGTTATTTAATTGTGTCTGACTGGTTCTGATTCTGCAGGCCATATTGTCCATGAGGTTTTATTGGCAAAGATAGTGGATTGTTTTGCCATTTTTCTTTTCTAGGGATTAAAGCAAACAGATTGAATAATTTGTCTAAACAGATAGCAAGTGCCTAAGAATGGGTTTGAACTCAGGTCTTCCTGACTCCAGGCTCAGCACTCTGTCCATTGAGCTATCTAGCTACCTCTTATATAGCACCATCAAAAAAAATATTTCTTGATTGTAAGGCAGAGATGTACTGGAGTCAGCTTGAATCAGCTCCTAAGTAACAATTCTTAATTTTTTAATATGAGCATTTTCAATTTGTAAGTTGTAAAACATTACAAATCAGCTTAATTTGTTGTTTTGCTGTTTTCTAGACTTAATGAAGTGATGGAGAAAATAATGAAGACTAAATTTTAAAATATGTCTTGCATAGAGATCTGGTTGTTAAATTTGTATTAGCATACTCTTGATCTAAACTCTCATTTTTGGAAGAATTAAAACACTTTTTATTTGAAGTATTTGGAATATAAAGTAAAATGCAAGAAATGAGACATTGTATTTCTTTTTTGCACTGATTTTATGTGCAAATAAGTAAGACAAAGAGTTTCAAGAGTTTGCTCTTAGGAGGACAGGTATAATCAGGATGGCAATATAATAGCAAGTAATACTTTGGAGAGGAATTAAACAGTGCATATGACAATATGGATTGTTTTGTCAAAGAACAAACTGGTTTCAACCTAGAATCCCTGCAGTTTCATCTGATATATTAGGCAAGGTTTTCAAACCAATCTTTTTCAATGGGCTACATACTATCAAATAATTTACCTTTTACTTTATCTTTAATGCCTCTGAATTAACTGTAATTATTATTATTAATTTTTATTATTAAAAACCCTTTTCCCAACTTCCTTAAATAATGTTTCTCTCTCCTCCTATGATCTAATAACACTTCCTCTATTCTAATTTCACATTGGAGCTATTAATATTTATTAATATTAATACTATGTCATGATTATCTCAAATATTAGATGATACTTTTGTATCATCTGAAGCACTAAATTTAGTGTATTGCATTAGTAGATACTCAATAAATACTTATGATATACTTGAATATATAAAGTAAAGAAGTAGACTGTATCAATATTTCTTTTTATATTAGAAATGACACTTTAGTTTCTGAATTATAATTTTTCTTTGTCTTTTTAAAAAATTCATACATCACATTTTACTTTACTTCATTTTCTATCCTGAATCTGCTTGTAAAAATACGAGACAATATTTTTAAGAAGAATATGTAATTAATCTATCCACCACCCATGAATTAACAATGAAAAGATTTTTTTCTTTGAAGTTATGAATGAATGCTAAAAATACAAATACTGGTTTTATTAATTCATAACAATAATGAGAATTTGAAAAATTCTAAGTATTTGCTTAGGAATTTCTCTCTTTAAAAAATTGATACTGGTGAAGAAATTTTACATTACTTTTAACATTCTTTTTTTTTCCCACTGAGGCAATTGGAGTTAAGTGACTTGTCCAGGGTCACACAGCTAGAAAGTGTTAAGTGTCCGAGGCCAGATTTGAATTTAGGTCCTCCTGACTTCAGGGATAGTGTTCTATACTGTGCCATCTAGCTGCTCCTACATTGTTATTTTTAAAACTTATGTGTAGGTCTAACTAAATCTCCTATCATGATAAAATAATTTTATTATACATTCCATTAGCAATAATTTTCTATTAATAAGGTTTTCCACAGAACTGCGGTACAATGACTCAATAAGCATTTGAGTATCCTCTACATGTCTGAGAATATGCTAATTATGGTGACACAAAATGAAACATTTCCTTCCCTTGAGGAAATTATGTTCTATCAGAAAATACAACAAATATGAAAATATATGCAAATAACATACAAAAAAGAAGCAAGACAACATTTTGAGAGAGACAATGGAAAGTGGAGAGATCAAAAATGGATTCTTGTAGAAGACAGTACTTAAATTGAACTGCAAAGAAACTAGGTATTTTTAAAGTAAGGAGGGAGTGCCTTTAGAGGATAAACTCTTCAAAGATGCCAGTCAAATGAGATGGATTGTTCTGTGTGAGAAACAACTAGGGCTAGCTTGATTAGGTTGTAGAGTGGATGAAGGAAGCAAAAAATTAATAAAGCTGGAAAGACTGGTTGGAAGTATATTGTGAAGTCTTTAAATGAGAAACAAAGGAATTGTTATTTTATGATATACTTGAATATATAAAGTAAAGAAGTAGACTGTATCAATATTTCTTTTTATATTAGAAATGACACTTTAGTTTCTGAATTATAATTTTTCTTTTTCTTTTTAAAAAATTCATACATCACATTTTACTTTACTTCATTTATCCCAAGGATAAATTGGGAACCATTGTCATTTATTAAATGAGGGAATGACATGTTCAGTCTTATGCTTTAGGAATATTACTTATAGTTCTATGTAAAGGGTAAATTGGAGAAGGGAGAGAATTGAGGGAGGAAGTTCAGATGAGGTAGGTTAAATCTAATCTAGAGTAGTAGCTGTGAAAACTCAAACATGACCTAAAATGTGATACTCTAGTCTGTCATCAGTGTATAATGCAAAGGTCTTATTTTGATAAACAAAGGGCAAGATTAGTATTTGTGTGAAGCAGTTTGCAAAGTCTTAAAAATCCACTCACATTTCTTATCCAATTTTTGGTTATTCCCAACCATAGACCCATGGGTGAAATGTTGATAGACTTTGTAATTATGTACCTATGGAAGAGATTATTGATTTCTTCATAATTTTCTAAGAGTAGGCACAAATCCATAACAATAGTAATTTGATATAAACATACGGTGAACACTCTCCTATATTCTCCGATAATCTGTGACCTATGTACTTGACAGAGGCTGCAGAACTGATCATTTTCTTCTGAATTAGATAAATACTTCTATCCAATCTAATACATTCAAAAATCTTTGTTAATGTTCTTCTGATATCTTTACAAATTAAAGATTACTCAGGTACTTTACCACCTACTCAAATTCATGTCAATTCATGAGCCATTGTTTTCAAGTAGCAGAGTGTTCAAAAATCCCTTGATGGTCTGCATCAGGTCATGAAGACCTGAAAGTACAGATCCAATACTAAGAACCAATAACTGTCCAGCAAATAAAACAGTACAGGGCATCTTAAACTCATGTATATTCATGATATTAAAAAAATATACACATCCTCATCTTCCCATCATTTTTTCATGCCTACACTGTGGGTGAGACATATGGTTTCAAAAATGATATTTATTTGAGAGTGTTTTTTTTTTTCTAAGATTGCTTTTGAAAAGGTCAGGAGTTACTGAGGTGCATTGTAAGTATCAGTTAGTAAAATAATCAGATTTCCTTGTTGCTTCCTATGTACCAGACATTGTCCCAAGTGCTAGAATACAAAAAAAGAGCAAAACTCCATGAGCAAGTCCAATTTTCTTTCAGCTCTGAGTTTCTTCTATAAATAACTACTAAAAAAATCAGACAAATTTGTATTTCTCTGGATCCGAACAATTCAATTCTTCCTTAGCACTCCTTGATGAAATTGTCCTTTTTTTGGAGGGAAATTTCTACTCAGAAAGCATAGATCTTGAAGGTATTGCTACTTGGCTTCATCTTGCTATCAGTACTTGCCAAAACTTCGAGAAAATTGGAGTTGATCCCTATTAATGTCAAAATCCCAGAAATGATTTCTGAGTCTGAAATGCCATACAGCATCTACTTTCTCTTTATGGCTCTCCTAATTTCTTTAAAACATTAGAATCTTAATGTTATATAAGTCAAATATAGGTTCTTCTCAATCAAACTACAAGGCCTATTTTCTATATAGATTGTAGAAGACTTGAGATCTACTGTGTGGCACAGCAGAACATTCTTAGTCTATATTAGTAGAGGAAATTTATTCAATTTAGAGTTCATCACACCAGTGAAATTACAGCACAAATCACACAGAACAAATACCTACATCTATGGGCTATTTTCCTTTGTCTATTCAGAACAAGTGAAATAGTCTATTAAATATCTATGAACAACCTATGGCAAGTGTGCCAAAAGTAAAATAATAGGTAATTTTTAGTGTTAGGATCCAATAAAAAATTATAAAGTAGACTGTTTTTAATCTCTTCCTATTTCTTTTCTCTACCCCTTCCCATCCCATCCCCAGCACTCATTTTTAAAACCCAAGATTTCCAGTGTTCTCATATTATACTCTAATTGTTTAATTCCCCTACTTTGTACACGTCTACCCTCTCTTGAAGTCTCTTACACTTTATCCTAACAACCTAGCAAAAATTTAAAAGGAATCATACAGAACAATTGTTAAAAACAGAAAAATTCCAGTAAAGTATTCTGTCCAGGAATTTGGAAGCCAGACCCACTTCTGGTAAATAGGGTCTGAAATCTGAGGGTACTTTAGGGACATTCCAATGTATCATAAAGCTAGTACAACCTCCTATAATGAGGCCTGAAGTCAGTGAGATCTGAGCCACGGTCTATTGAAGCAGTTGTAGGTCACAGAGTTAGTCCCTGACAGGTCACTAGGCAAGAGAACAAGGCTGACCAGTCTATAAGTTTGGAACACTCTGACCTACAGCAGCAGAAAGGGTCAGCTCAACACAAGAGTGAGCCCCTGCAGGAGGCCTTGAAGACTTTCATGATCTCCAATATCTGACTAGGACCTGTCAAGGCTGAGAAAGGATAAAGCCAAATCTCAAATGGTAATTTGGCAGGAGAAAACAAATTGAGACATAGAATTGTAGTTGCTTAGACATATAGACTGCAGAGTGAACAGGGCCAATTGGGGCCTGACCACTTCATTCAAGACTTTGGCACAATATTTCAATTCCAGAACTAAAACTAAGACATGAGTAAACAGAAGAAAAATTTGAGTACAAGGAAGAAATAAATACTCCAGGTTAAAAGAAACCTAAGAAGTAAATTCAAAAGTCAATAACTCCAAAAGGAAAAAAGCACAGCCTCAGAGAAAATAAAAGCTTGTTCACAAGGAATCTAATAGTGAATGGAAAAATGGGGGAGGGGGAAAAGAGAAATCAAGAAAATGAAAAACAAAAGAAACAAAGAAAATAATTGGAATGAAAATAAATTTTTTTGAAAAAAAAAAACCATAAAATCCTAAGGAAATGCTAGACCTTCTGAAAGACTGAATAGAATAAACGGAATTTGAACAAAGTTAAAAAGCTGAATGTTAGAAGAATATGTAAAGTATCTATAATTTAAAAAAAACAAATTGGGGAAAAAGGCAAGGAGAGGTAATTTAAAAGTTATCACTGTCCTGTAATAGGAGCTTGTTTCCCTCATGCAATTTCTTTCTCTCACCTACTACATGGAGAAGATTTACCTAAAAGTAGAAAAGTAGACAAAGCTGTCACTGGATCCTGATTTGCCCCCAGCTTCTCTGGTAAAGCATCCTGTCCATATAGGGTCATAAAAATTTTCAGGTACATAGATTCTGGGTCTCTCAGACTTGGTGTAACTAAGACCACATAAGTTGCCATACCATGAACACTTACTGATGAGATACTTTTCCAGATGAATACAATAAGGGTTGAGTGTGTGTGTGAGAGAGAGAGAGAGAGAGAGAGAGAGAGAGAGAGAGAGAGAGAGAGAGAGAGAGAGAGAGAGAGAGAGAAAGAGAGAAAGAGAGAGAGAGAGAGAGAAAGAGAAAGAGAAAGAGAGAGAGAAGGAGGGAGGGAGGGAGAGAGAGAGTCTACACAGACAAAGTGCCACTGTATCCTTGTTCCATATTCTTGCCAGATCAGGTAAAAGTAAACATTCATTTGTAAATGTGTTAAGTCTTGTGAGTGCTCATTTTGTTTTGACACCAAACCTGAAAGAATAGCACTCTGAACAAGTCTTAAAATTATGAGAAAACAAAAAGTCCAGTATTTATATTTCAAGAAGTCATGAAAGAAAACTGTTCAAATCTATAGAACCAAAGATTAAAGTGAAGATGGACTGAATCTCTTGGCAGATTCAACCTGAAATACAACCTGAAAACATTCAGAAATGTCCCAGCCAAAATCCAGAGTTTCATGATTGAGAAAAAAATTTAAATAGTTGCAAATACTCAGAAAAATTCCATAAAATATCACAGAAGTAAAAAATTTCCGAAAGCAGCAATATCAGAGAACCACACTTGAGATCACACAGGATTGTATTGCAACTAATGTAAAAGAAAGAAAATGTTTTAATATGATATTTCAAAAAGAAAATGGATGATATTCTGGGCCAGTTCAATGATTCAGGCTTCTTATTAGAATGTAATAAGCTACTTATGGATTACAGATGTAATAAAAATACCTTTCTTAGTGATAAGATACAAAAGAATAAAATAATAAGTTAAATTCAAATAAGACACTACTCATATTTATCCTGGTGCGTGTGTGCGCGCGCTTGTTGTCTCCCTCATGAGATTGTGAGCTTCTCAAGGATGGGTATTGTCTTTTGACTTTCTTTGTATCCCCAGCTTTTAGCATAGTTGTTGTTCAGGTCTTTCAGTTGTGTCCAACACTTTGTGACCACTCAGTTGGGGTTTTCTTGGCAAAGACACTGAAGTGTTTTGTCATTTCATTTTCCAGATCATTTTGCAGATATATTACCTGGTATGTAATAGATATTTATTCACTGTCAAAAGAAAAACAAATTCAGGGCCTAGGGTTTTATTCTAATTTTTTGGTTTTAGCAGAAAAAAGAACTAGGAATAAAAATTACTACTTTATGGAAGAAATGTGAAAAAAGAGGTAGGAATCTAATATTTTACCTAATTGGGGTACATAAAGAAAAGGGTATATATGCCCACAGAGGAAAGAATGGGCACCTCACGAACTTTACTCTTATCTGAACCTGTTCAAAGGAATAATGAACACACAAAGAATTTATATAGAAATACATTTAACTTAATAGAGAAACACGTAGGAGAGGAGGAAGGAGGAGTGTGGTTTAAGTGGGAAGGTAAATTTGGTGAAGCAATAATCTCAAGAAAAAACAAACTTCATTTTCAAAGAGTAAAATATAAAAGCAGTATTTAAAGGAGCAAAAGTATAACAAGTGATTGCAGTCTAGGCTGGGTAAACAGAAGTGGGTAAAAGAGGTAAGGGTAGAGTGTTTCAATTATAAATTACTAGTGTTGACTAATATTCCTTTTATTTCTCTTTTTCTTTATTTCTAAAGAAATTAGTAGAGAAGAAAGATGAGGGAATGACAGGGAAAATATAGGAGAGGAGATTAAAGGGAAAAAATTACAATTATAACTATGAACATGAAAGGGATGAACCCACCCATGAAACAGAGTAAGTAAAATTGTTTAGAAATACAACTTAATACAACAAATTAATGAAAATTATACCTGAACCAAATACAGATTAAAAATTAATATCTGGAGAAAATTTTATTATGCATAAAATTAGTTAAAAATTAGGGATGGCAATCACGTTAAATAAGGAACCCATAAATATTGACATTATTAAAAGTAATGATCAGGAAAACTATATTATACTTAAAGACATTGTAGGTAATGAAATATAAATACTAAATACATATGAAATTAATTAAGAAACTAACTAAATTGCAAGGAGAAAAATAGTTAAATTATAATAATTGAGAACATTTATATATCTCTTTCAGACCAAGATGCAATTATCCCTTCTACATTAAGACTTTCCCTATCCTGGGTCAGCACAAGAAATTGAACAGGAATTTTGAAAGAGTTTTTCAGAAACTGCAAATAAAACATGAAGGCCAACAAATGACCCAGAAAAAGCTTTGGAATTCAGAAACATGTAAAAAAAAAAAAAAATATATATATATATATATATGTATATATATATATATATATACTATATATGTAGTATTGCATATAGCAACCTATTTTATCTTTTTAATATCATAAATATATTCAGATTTTTATAATAAAATACTATACAACTTCCCATAAAAGAAAAAAGAAAGAAATCAGACTTCTCTGTTACAAAGGGAAGGCTAAATAATTTTACAAGGCTTTTCCAGATTTTGGAGGGTACCATGGCTCTGACCCCTGCAATGTGGAATAGATAATTGTAAATCTAACAAAATGGTACAGTGAAGGAGTTAGGACCTGAATAGAATCTTAGAAAAGTTAGATCTCTGAAGATTACTTCATGGACTTTGAAAGGAGTGTGTGTATTTTTTAGGTACATATGACTTCTTTATAAAAAGTGAACATTTGTTACGACACATACACACACACAAAAAACCCATCACAAATAAATGTAGAATAGCAAAAATATCAAATAATTTATTGACCACACAACAGTAAAAAACCTAATTACTAAAGACTACCTGAAGAAAGAATTCAAACTTAAATGAAAACCAAATAACAAAACTCTAAAGAATGCATGGGTCAAAGAATAGATCATAGAAACAATATGTAATTTCATTTTAAAAAATGAAAATCATGAGATAACATACAAACACTTTTGGGCTATAACTAAACCAGACCTTAAGGGAAATTTCATATTCTTAAATATTTTTTCATCAACAAAATTGAAAAAGAACAAAGCAATGAATTGGACATGTAAATAAAAGAAAAGGAACTAGAAAAGCAACAAATTGAAAGCTCCCAATTAAATACAAAAATGCTAGTTATAAAAATCAAAAGAGAGATGAAAATTGATAAAACTGAGGGAGGGTAATAAAAATACAGAAAAGAATGGGAAACAATTAAAAAAATAAAGGAGAATTCAGAACAAATAAAAAAAATAGAAATTATGTCCACAAAATAGATATAAATGAAGTGGATAGATATTTAGAAAAATATAAAATATTCAAAATGTAAAAAAAACCTAATTGCCTAAGGCATAATCAGGCTCTTTGTTCAAATAAAGACCTAAGTATTTGGAAAGATGTTAGCTGTTCATTGTGGTAAAATGATATTTCTACCAAATTAATATATAAATCCAATATCATTACCATTCAAGCAACTAAAGTGCTGTTTTATACTTTACTTATTTTCTATCATTTCTAATTCTTCATGATCCCATTTGGGGTTTTCCTGGCAAAGATATTGGAAAGGTTTCCTATTTCCTTCTTGAGATCATTTTCCAAATAAGGAAATTGAGGCAAACAAGGATAAGTGACTCATTCAAGGTCCACAGCTAGTAAGTACCTGAGGGAAAATTTGAAGATAGTTTCTCCTAACTCCACTTTATCCATTGTGCCACCTAGCTACTCTCCATTATTTCGTTGTAGTAGACAATGTTGGGAATTTTTTTTTATTATTCTCAATGGAAATAATTGAAAAAAAAAAAAAAAAGGTAAAAAAGAAAGGAGACTATCAGTATCGGATCAGACTTTAATGAAAGTCCAATCCAAGGAGCATGTGTGGGTTATACTGTGTGCTTCCTGCCTATGTGAGCCTTCTCCTGCAGTTGCTAACAAGGAATGGACAGGCCTGATTTTACACTTCAGAGAAAGCAAAAGTATCCAATGGTTGTTTCCCGTTAATTTACTGTGAAGAATAGCCTTTTTGTTGGCTGTTAAACTGGAATTGGGTGCACATGAAAGACATTAATTTGCTAAATTACCTTTTTCTCATTCTGACAATTCCAGGAAAGAGGAAGAAGCACAATTTTGTTGACATATTTGTTGACATATATAGCTTTGAAGCCTTGTATAACCTATATTGCTTCTGTCCCTGTTATGTCTATTCTTTCTTACTTTTAGGTAAGGGAATATTAGAGATGGAATGACCTTGTAAAGTTGAAATCAGAGAACCACAGAGATCCAGTGATGAAGGATACATGATAAAGACTTCTCTATGTTCCACAGCCAAGTTGGGTGAAGCCTTTGAGCAAACCCAACCTGCGTGATTCAGCCTCTTAGAGAATCAGCCAACTGGCTGAGATTGTGTATTCTGTAAATAAGGGAGAGAATTCTTCCATTGAGGATGCTGAATTTAGAAGCAGCCTTAATGGAGTGAATTCTTTGTAGAACCACTAGAATTTTAGTTTACTGCTCCCATCCATTAGGTAGTTCCCCAGTTAAATAATATTATGGCAGAAAACAATGAAAGGAACAAATGTCTTTCTAGACAAACCTAGGAAGACTTATGTGAATTGTGCAGAGGTAAGTGAGAAGAGTTAGGAGAAGAATTTATATAATGATTGCAATATTAGGAAATAAAATGATTTTAAAAGATTTAAAACTCTGGTAATTACAATGACAAATTATGACTCCAGACAAAGGATGAATCAGGTTTTATCTAGTCAGAGGACCAGAGGTACATAAAGAGACACATTTACAGATATGAGTAATATGTGAATTTGTTTTTCTTGACTTTATTTATTTGTCACAAAGGTGGTCTTTTGTTTTGGAAAAGGGGAGAAATGGTAGAAGAGGTGGGTAAATTGAAAGATGCAAAAAGAGAGGAAAAGAAAGAAAAGAGCATCAATGAAACATTTTAAAAATACACATAAACAAAACTGATAAAGGAGACATGAACAAGCTAGGCAAAGGTGGTACTGCTGTGTAAAATTTAATATGTACTTTTTAAAATGGTTGTATGTAATATAAACCCATAATTTAATATATAATCATCTTCATTTATTTGTACTTGAAAATTTCATCTTTCTTTGTGTTTGTCAAATTCATAAGAAAAAATTTTAAACCAAACAAACTATGTTTTCATGTAGTTACAGAACACTTGAATCCATCTGAAGTATTAAACAGCAATCAGATCAACATTTAAAACACAAAAAAAATAATAAAAAGGAGGCAAGCCAAAACAATTAAAATAGGATCAAGGAGTAACATTGCCTTTGGATGTCACACAATGGCTATGGTTTTGTTTTTGTTTTTTTTGAAAGAAAGAAAGAATAGGATGAAAGATAAGGTATGTTTGCCTAGTGTTGAAGAAAAGACGATCTGTACTGAGTACTTAGGAGAAATTGTTCAAGAACAGTTCAGCCATGTGAAAACATGACCCTGTAATATTGCCAAGGTCAATCAAACCCATAGTAGTTGGTTTAGAACATGCTGGCCCTAGATGACCATGATACAAAAAAAAAAAAACAAAAAAAAAACCTGTTTGATCTAATATATCTTAATCATTGGTAGATTTTTAAAAACTGGATATTTGTTTGTACAGACATTGGGGAACAGAATTCACTCTCCACTTCCCCATTTTCTGCCTCCAGACCAGATGGATTAGATTTCAAATATACCTTCTTTTTAAAACTATAGTCTCTCCTGAGTGATGTTATTCATTCAGGCTCCAAAGACAGGCCTAAAAAAAATCTTCCAAATGAATCACGTATAGTATACTAGAAGTAACTCAAGACAGTCACTGAGCAAAATGAGAATTAGTATTAATAATTATGATTCATTTTTACCATGTTCTTGTTCCCCTACTATAAAAAATAAAAAAGATATCAGATCAGAGAGATGAAAAAGAATGTGTCACTACTGCTTCCGCAGCCTCAGATCTTTCCAAGCTGCTTCAGTAACTCTGTACTAATTTTTCTATCTCTTCCCAAAGAGACATTTTCACTTTAGAAACTTTCAGTTTTGGGGTACAAGACACAGAGAGAGAGAGACACAGGCAGACAGACGACAAAAAAAAGAGAGACACACAGAAACACAGAAATAGCCAGAGAGAGACAGGAAGAGAGACAGAGACACACACACATACACATAAGCACACAAAAAGACAGAGACAGAGATAGAGACACAGAGGCAGAAAGAGAGGGGGGGGGGCGGGGAGGAAGTAAGGAAGAGAGGGAGGGAGGGAGGGAGAGGAGAGGGAAAATTTGTGCCAATTATTTAAAACAGGCTGAAACTATGGGACTAAAGAATACATTTAGATAAGAGAAGGAAAGTTCTTTTTACTACTCTTTTTACCTCTTTAATAAAGGAGAGGGACATTCAGTGCCTTTTTTGACAGGGCATTTGACAGTCAACAAAGGAGACAAAAAAACTGTAGAATTAAGTATTCTATTTGATCAAGCTTGTATTTTGTCTACTGGTCCATGGATCCATTATCTCTGATTGGATCTAAAATTTTCTTAGAGATTACAATAGATATAAGAAAAAGTTTAAAAAATGAATTGGCTTTTGACATAGAAATGATCATATTTATAAAACGTTTGAACTAGAAACTGGCCCAAAATGAAAGCAAATAATTTAATGACAAGGAGTTAGATAATAATGTCAGTAGAAAGACTGGTTCAAATCAAAAGACATTTTGAGTAAACAGAGGAATTGGGAGATAAACCAAACAACAATAATGTGTTAAGAATCCTGAAAACAATTTGCTGACCCCTTAGATTCCAAGACCTAATTCAAGCTGCCAAATGGGATGAGCAAGCTGTTCATAAATGTTCATACCACTTAGATGAACTGTCAGTCACCAATTATAAGCTATCCAGTGATATGGAAGACCATCAGGATTTATCATCTATCCTAAGTCCTACTGGTATTATCATCTGCCCTATTGACATGTCCTTGGATTATCATTTGACCTATTGGTACATCTTGAAGATCCCAGTCTTTAAGACTTTTCATTTGTCCTGCAGCTGAATTTCTTTTTTTAATTGAAATGGGGGCTCCTGGAGTGAAGGGGGGTCTCATTTTTTTAAGTACAGGGTGTCTCAAAAGCCTTAGTTCATTTTTTAGGTGTAAAAGTTCAAAATTGTAATAAGGCTTTTGGGATAATAATTTTTCACTTATCACTTAGCATAGTGCTTGACAAATAATAAGTGTTAATAAATATTTTTTCATTTATTCATACAAATAGTTTACTGAATAGTGGATTAGTTGATGAAAAAAGAAAATTTCCTAGAATTGACCCGCTGAAATTGTGACTTCCAGAAAGACACCTATCAATCATAGATTACACAAAGATTTACATGAATCCTATAGTGTCATTGATGTGTTAGAGATTGCAACTTCTGAACATGTATAAATTCATCATTATATTAGATGAACCTCCCTGTAATAACTTTCATCACCAAAACCACTAGTTTTTTTGATGGCATCTTTTACTTCATTTAATAAAAATAATTCTTTATCTGCTTTATATTCAGTCTGTTCACACTCACCATGCATCTCTCCTTTACCCTTTGGTAAAAAAAAGGTATTCTTTAATTCTTTTGGGCAGCCTTTGAATATTCTTTACCAAATACCCTTTAGCTAGTCTTCAATTTTACTTCCTTAAACACTGTGTTATTTCATGGTTTGTAACCATTCAACAAGTTTGGAAGACTATAAGTATTAAAAATGTGGTCTTTCTTTTAGGGAAAAGTTTAAAGTG
The DNA here is from genome assembly GCF_048593235.1 of Sminthopsis crassicaudata. NCBI lineage: Eukaryota > Metazoa > Chordata > Mammalia > Dasyuromorphia > Dasyuridae > Sminthopsis > Sminthopsis crassicaudata. The sequence goes on from NC_133619.1 coordinate 253,172,637, forward strand.
ATTAAAATAATTTTGCTATTTCCCAAATGCAAGTTGCTCTGTTCTCTACCTCTTCTATTATGGAGTAAATTAATTGTCCATTTTCAGTGTCAATCCCAGATTTATATATTGAAAAATGCATTCTTTAGATTTTATCTCCAGAGGAATATCACTGTATTCAATTGAAGTCATTCTTTAAATAACATATATAAACTCTGAGTTCCCTTTCCTAATCCCACACTGATTAAAAGGTTAGATCCCAAAAGCAATGTTATTGCTTCCATAAGAGTTATAGGGAGAACTATATATATATATATATATATATATATATATATATATATATATAAACCAGTGAGCTAACTCCAATATAACTAGACCATTTGTAATCTACTCAATGTCATTTAACCAGTGAATAATATAGTAATATCATTTTGATGAGTTGCTCTTTTCCCACTATTAATTAACCAACTAATATATAAATTAAATTTTACAAAGGAATATATAGTAAGAAAATGTAGCAAGAATCAAAGTACAAAAACCTATGAAATTGGGGATTTATTTTCTTCTACTGCCTGAGTTCCTGAGGAGTGAACCTAATGTGGTGACTACCAACATTCTCTCCCACCGAATTCACTTATGGGTGGGGCAGAGACAATGGATGAACTGCTCCATTGCTTGCAGGACACAATGTCTTGATTACTAAGTCAATTCTTTGCTTGGCTGAGCCAAGCAGTTTACTTCTCAGGATTGATTCCTCATTGAATTTGGCTACTATGGCTGCTCTAGCTACATTTGCTGGATGCCTAATGGTTCTTTCAACCTTTCAAAATTTATAAAATTGTAATATGGTCCACTTCATCATGGAAATAATAAAAACAATAGAAATGGCAGTTGGTGCCTGGATGGAAGTGGGTCTCTCCCTTAAACAAGTAACCTTTCTTCACTCAAAAGCTTTCAAGGAGTTTTTTTCTATTCATTGCATATTTAGTTTTGGATTAGTATCTGAAGAGTCACCATGCTATAAAATAATAGAAAACAATCAAGAGATACTTATGCAGGTTTTGAAATGTTTCCCCCAAAATGTATTTCTTGAACTGGCTTGCCAAGTTTTCCAATGGGTTGATACTAAAACCAAACCAAACCAAATCAAACCATGGCATTTATGCTCTTAAGACCTCATTGGCCAATTCCCTCAGGGTACTATTTTTTGATCCACTTTGCTATCTGCTTTAGTTTTGTGGGAAAGTTCATTTAAGTCACATTCACAATTATGATTACTACCTATGTATTTGCCTATATCCTATTCTTTCTTCTATTTGTCCTCTTTCTCCTTTTACTCTTTTTCTCCTCATCATTGTTTTGCTTCTGTCTACCACCTTCCCTGATCTGCCCCCCTTCTCTTAGTAACTATCCCCTTTCCCCTTTGCTTAATCTCCTCCTCTCCTATTCCCCTTTTGGGGAATGGTTCTGCATATTATGACCTCTTTGAGCCAATACCAATATAATTAAGACCCAAGTGATAATCATCATCCACCCTCCTATTTTTCTCTCCATTGTAAAAAGTCAGTTCACAGATCTCATATGAAATAATTTACCTAATTCTACCTCTTCTTTCCTTCTTCTGCATCCAGTGTACTCCTGTTTCTCATTCCTTAATTTCTTTATGTCATTCATTCCAATTCACCTTATATCGATACCCTCTGTCTATGTATATTCTTTTTAGTTGTGTTATTAGTGAAACAATTATTAAGAATTATAATTATCATCTTCCTGTGTATGGATGTAAACAGTTTAGATCTATTGAATCACTTTTGGGTTTTTTTCCTTCTTTTTTCTCCTCTTTTTATGTTTCTTTTGGGTCTTAATATTGAAGGTCAAATTTTTGGTTTAGTTCTGGTCCTCTTATGAAAGCTTGAAATCCTTCTATTTTATTAAATGTCCATTAATTTCCCTTTATGTTTTAACCTTAGTTTTGCCAACCAAGTGATTCTTGTTTGTAGTCCTAGCTCCTTTGTCTTCCAGAATATCATGTTCCATGACCTTTGATTTTTTTTTGCAATTGCAAAGTCCTATATTAGCTGAGTTGTGACTGCCTGATATTTAAATTGTTTTTTTTTTCCTGACCTCTTGTAATATTTTTTCCTTGACCTGATACTTCTGAAAATTTTCAATAATGTTGAAGTTCTTATTTGGTGATTTCTTTCCTGAAGTGATCAACTGAATTTTTCACTGTTTATTTTGTCCTCTGGTTTCAGGACATCACGACAGTTTTCCTTAATAATTTCTTGAAAGATGCTGTCCAAATTCTCCTTTTTATTATGGATCCAGAAGTTCTATTTTCCTGAAAAACATAATTAACAGGAGGACCTTTTCCAGGTCAATTGTTTTTTAATGAGGTCTTTTCTTTCATTTTTTCATTCTTTTGAATTTGTTTGATTGATTTTTAATGTCTCACAGAGTCATTAGCTTCTACTTGCCCAATTCTAACTTTTAAGGTGCTGTTTTCCTCAATAAACTTTTTATTTCCTTTTCTATTTGGCCAATTGTACTCTTTAAAGAGATTTTTTTCCCCAGTAGATTTTGTTATCTCCTTTTCCATTTGGCCAATTCTACTTTCTAAGAGCTTTCCAATTTGTTGACTCTTTCCCAACAATTCTCTTGTATCACTCTCATTTATTTTTCCTTCTTCTACCTCTCTTATATGATTTTCAGGTTCTTTTTTGTGCTCTTCCATGAATTCTTTTTAGGTTTGAGACCACTTACTGTTTTTCTTTGAAGTTGGTGTGAAGAATGGCTGGTTGAAAAATACAGTAATTTACTTAATACTGGGCAGTCACTTCATTTGTGAATGTCCTAGGGTTATCTTGTACTCTTCATTGCCAGTCTTTTCTAATTCCCAGGGTATCAGAGAATCCTCTGGCCACTGATTTTTGCAACCCTACTCACCTCCTCTGGGGCCTTCAGAGGTCTCTGGCTATGATTTCTTAAATTGTAGTTTAATAACTGATAGCGTGCTCAAGAACAGCCATGTGCAAATTTAAAAGTCTTTATTATATTTGCTCACATAATGCCCAGGATAAAAGAGACCAGCTTCTTACTGTGGTGGGCTTAAGAAAAGTCTGTGAGGTCACACACACAGCCAATTAAAGAAGGAGCCCTCTCCAGTTAAGATGCTATTTCAATATGACCAGAGTCCTGCCCATAGGGCAGTCTTCTGTCCACATAAATTACTTCCAGGCCACTCAAGCACTTCTGGCTTCTTACTTCCTGTTTGCACTGTGCTGACCCATTTAAAGGACCCTAACAGCTGGTGGCACTGAAGACCATAAGTTCTGGTCCTAGTAGTAGTGACTAAAGTGTGCTGGGGGTAGTGGAATATTTCTGTATTTCCCCAATGCTACACTGAAGTATATGATGGTCTGACAGCTGGAGGATGCCCACTCATCTAGGGCTGTGCCACAACACATGCAGGTCTGGTCTGTGGAAGATGCCTGCCCATCCTAGGGCTATACCAAAACATGGGTAAGTTTCAGGAGCTAGAGCCTACTGGTTGCCTGGCTATGCCAAGGTACTTTGTGTGTGTGTGTGTGTGTGTGTGTGTGTGTGTGTGTGTGTGTGTGTGTGTGCCACATGCTTGTGTTTATCTACTCTACCACATTAGAGCTCCTGTTGGTTTGCTGAGGTGAGGCTTGCTATCAGTTTGCTGGCAAGTCTCCTTTCCTAGACTGCCTCTCCCCCCAAAGATAAATAAATAGAAATGGACCTTTCTTGTCCATCCTCCAAGTTTTCTTGGCTAACAAATTATTCTATCTCTTCTTCTTTGCTGGTTCCACAGTTCCAGGATCTGTCTCATGGAGCTATTTTATGGTTGCTCAGAGGGAAACATGGGATAGTAACTATAGGGTTTTTTTCAACAAAATGTCTTTAAATCACCCATAATTACTCAAAAAATATAACAACATTTTTTTGGTAGTGCAAGGAACTAGACATTGAGTGGGTGCCCATCAGTGGGGAATGGTTGAATAACTTATGTTATATGAAGGTAGTGGAATATTATTGATCTGTAAGAAATGAGCAGACTGATTTCAGAAAAGCCTGGAAAAATCTACATGAACTGATGCTTAGTAAAGTGAGCAGACAAGAAGAATACAGTAGCAGCAATATTATGTGATGATCAACTCTGATGGACTTGAGTCATCTCGACAATGAGATAATCCAAGACAATTCCAATAGATGGGATGAAAAAATGTTAATGATGTTCAGAGAGAGAATTTTGGAGACTGATTGCAGATGGAAGTATAGTTCTTTCACCTTATTGTTTGTTTTTTTTCATAGTTTTGGGGGGGTTTGGTTGATTTTTCTTGTACAACATGACAATTGTGGAAATATGTTTCGAAGGTTAACACATATTTAACCTGTATCACATTGCATGCTGTCTTGGGTATGGGGGAGGTGAGGAAGGAAAAAAATTTGGAACACAAAGTTTACAAAAATGAATGTTGAAAACTATCTTTACATGTATTTGCAAAAATGCTATGGAAAAAAAGAAAACTATTACAACAGAAATAACTCTGACCAACAGTTATAAATATTATCTGAAGTATAGATGGGTAGTTGAATGATTGCTAAAGATGCTGTCACTGTGATGGATTAAAATCAGTGCAGTCCAGGTTCAAGTGGGATTCTTTGTGGTTGTAAGGTCCTCCAAATATTTCTGTTTTAAGATTACATTATGAAGATTGCAACAAACCTCCAACCACTGCTGAGCCTTCTGGAAGAGAGCTGTAATCACTCAAAGGAAATTTTCATCCACAGAGATGAATAATTGCCCTGATTATGATATGCATTTAGATGGATTTCTTTAGAGCTTATTCATCAGTATGTATAGCTAGGAAACAAGTAGAGATAGACAATGAATTGTGTTCAGAGTTGAATAGGAAGAAGAGAGTAGGATAGACTTTTTCAGGAAAATATAAAACCAATGTGCTTATCCAAAGTTTCTCCATGAAAGCAAAGCTTATTTTTTTTAATACCAACATTCTACTAGTGCTGATTTATAACAGCAAGATATGGATTCAGTATTCTTCAATTGGTTTGCGTTTTGGTCTAGACCTATGATTTCATTGGTTTAGGGAATGTTTTATGGGGAAGATCCTTTAACTAAAACTAATTGGCAGTTTATAATCCCAGAATTCCCTTGAGCAAAAGGAAGTTAAATCATATGCCCAAAAGTACTCAGTAGGAAGGACTCCTAACATTATCTATTATCTAACAATGAAACTCTATCGAAGTTTAGTTATTGCAAATCTGTTGTCATATTGAGACCAAAGAATTCTAAATACTGACTCTTAATTAAATTAACCTGCTGACCATGTAAAAAAATATGGCAGCCAACCTTTTGTATGAAATCATCATAAATAATGTTGATCTCTCTTCTTTCAACTATTTAAAATATTTTGTGTTTTTTAAATAGTCAAAGTCTCCCTATACTTGTACACTACCTACCTACCTGTGCTTTTAAGGTGTCATTTTTGAAAAGCCTTTCTCTGCCTCCTCCCCATAGTGCTTAAAAATGTTGATGATGTTTCTTTAAAATTAGTCAAATAATGGACATCTAGGTAGTATAGTACATAGAGCACTATCTCAGGAGTTAGGAGGACCTGAGTTCAAATTCAGTCTCAGATACTAGCTCATAAATTAGGTTCACTCATAAACTAATAGAGTCATAGATGATGTAGAACTGGCAGGGAACTTAGGGGTTCCCCAAACCCCTTATTTTACAGAGGAGCAAACTAAGTACCATGAAGACTAAAATATTTATCTAAGTTTCTAGAGGTTAGGTGATAGAAATTTTAAAACTTTATTTCAAACTTTACAAGTATTTTTCCAGAGACAGGAGAAAACACCAAGAAAAATTCAGTCTCTAAGCTAGCTGGAATATTGTCTGAATTATTAATTTTCCCAATAGAATATTATCTTCATTCTATATAGTACATGCCATCAAACTAAATACCTAACAATTTGGAAAGTTCATATTTACATTTTTGAAGATCTGATAATGACATTTCAATTTATTACTACATAAATTATTTTTAGGAAAACAAAATATGTAAGTTTCAGGTTAATCTCATGCCTAGATAGAGGTGGACTATTTTAAGTACTTGTAAAAGATAGTTAAATAGATTTTTTCAGATCTAAAAAGTGGAAGAAACTCAGAATTCATCTAGTTTAATTCTTCCATTTTACAGATGAGGCAACTAAGGTACAGGGAGGTACCTCAGAGATAGAATTTAAACTCAAGTTCTCTGATACCAAAATTAATACTCTCTTCATTTTAGAACACTGATTGTCTTTATAGTATGTCTTAGTGTGAGAGCACTGGTAGTCATAGAAAAAGAACATCAGGAAGAAAACCTTTTCCTCAATAAGATCTGAGGACAATGTAAAAGTTTTTACATTGAATAATTTCTGTAACAGTTTATATATTTTCAAATTTCTAGAAAACAGTATCTAAGAAATTGTCCTTTTAAAAATCTTCATAAATCTATTTTCTCAATAATTGCATAATGGGAGTACTTCTGTTTGATACCTTATTATTCTTGGCAAGCATGCTAAAATGATGTAATTATTATTATAAAATAATCTTCAATCATTCCTAGTCATCTGGCTGCTTTTTAAAGATTATTTATTGTATTTGCTTAAGTAAAAACTAAAGAATTGATCTCTTTATCATATTTGAATTTCTTTTACCTTGAAACTTAATAAATTTAATTATGCCCAAGCAATATGAAAAGGGAAAAAAAGTAAATTCTTTCAGTTATGGTGGTCAACTCTTTCTTTGGCATTTTAAACAATTTTTGCCTTTGGTTCTGTGCTAAGTACTTTATAATTACTATCTCACTTGAGTTTGAAAACAATCCTGGGAGGTAGATGCTATTATTATCTTCATTTAACAGTTGAGGAAACCGAGGCAAAAATGGTTAAATCCCAAGGTCTCACAGCCAATATTTGGGAATCAAGTTTTTCTGATTCTAGACTGGTTACTCCAACCATAACTCTACCTAGATTATATGATTCATAAGTATTTAATTACATTCCAATTTCAAAACTGAATCATTGACTGTCTAGGGTTAGTCCTGGCCTAGAGCAGTCATCATCCATTTTCAGGATTGGACCAGAATGACCTTGTGGTAGATCTTGTGATTGAAATAGGAGAAAGGTTATTAGGTCTCCACTGAGGGTGATTTGGGTCACTTACTGGAGTCTGACACCTTGTGGCTGCTTACACTTCTGGCAGCATGTAAAGTAAAAACATAAGTTAGTATTCCCTGATTCTTGCTAACTTTTTTTTTTTTTTTAAGTCAGATCACTAGAATAAGAAAAATAAAAATAAATTTTCTTTGATCACATGATCACTGTTAGAATGCAAAGGTTATATATTTAAGGTTATTTTTAATAACATTGAAAATGAAAAGGATGATAATGATATATATCTGTGTATAGATAGGAACTATTGTCTACAAGTAGGAAATATAATTTAAATCAGAGTTCTTGATGGAAAATGTGAATTCCATTTGAATTGAGGGAAAGAAACAGGAGCAGCAGAAGTGAGAATTATAACTGGAGTTCATCCCAGTGAGTAAGTGAACCTAAAACTCTCTTTATTACTAGCTAGAATAGGGAAGGGAGTGATTTATTTCTTAGGGAGGAAAGAAGTAAGAGGGTAGATGGATTTCCATCAAGAAGGGGCTTGGAGAAGTGCAGGAGGATTGTATGATGAGTCACTGGGAAATGACTGATGAGATTAGGGTCCAATGGGACCACTGTGGAATTCTTCCAGGCTACAAAGTTTTATTTGCTTCAAAAACTCACAGAAGGCCTATTCTCCAAAGATCATTGGATCAGTTAAGGCCCTCTATGAAGATTGTTCATTGTCCCTTTTAGATGTCTAAGATTTTGAATTGTGCATACTGACTATTAGGACATTTCTTTTTCTGCATATTTCTCTTTAAGGGTCAGCAAAGGAGTGGAGGAATCTGTAAAAAGTAAGGATTTAGACAGAATTCAAGCTGCTCCACTATAGTCCTCCATATCTTATGATCAGTTGGTGTCTGAAGCAATTAGAAAACACCTTCTGGTTAGAACTCTGCTTGATATCATCAGGTTTCAGCTATGGACTTTACAGTCAATAATACCAGTGATTAGTTAGGAGCTTATTGTTGAGTATAAAAAGTATATCCTCTTCCTTCTACACAAAACACACACACACACACACACACACACACACACACACACACACACACACACACACACACACCCCATAGCTATTCCTAAGACTCAGAGAGATTTAGAGTTGAAGCTCTGACTGTCTCACTTCTCTCCTCCCTTGAAAAAGCTTTCAGACATGCCATTATAAAGGTAAGTAGGGATTGGTGACTTTATAGAGAAAGAGAAGAGGGATACACGCAGATGCAGAGAAATTGCTTTCAACCCATCTACTACAGTCATAAGGTCAATATGTTATTTCCCTTTTTTTCACTCTGAAGGATCATCACTTTAGAGGCATCCTCATTATAAAATAATACTTCAAGGGGCAACTATTTTTGTACAAGGAATATGAAAAATACCCTTAATTTAAAATATATTTTCCACAGGGATATTTTGGATAAATATAGGCTTGTTTATAATTGGCAAGCCAAAAGATGACTGTTGAAGGGGAAATAATAGACCCTGACTAGATCCACGAAGTGTTTTTATATAAGAAGATGGTTAAGAGAGATTTAAGGAGGAGAGGAAACCTAGTTGATTCTTCTTTGTGTTCCAGGGTAACCATGGTTAATGGTCAAAACAATGACCAAGGAGATTAAGAAGGACTGGACATAGAGTTTGATTTCCTCTTCAAGAGAGAGGTCCCTGAGGGGAAATGAGAAATAATCACCGGAGGTCCCAAAAGCACAGAAATGATTTGGGAAGAAGGAAGAACAGGATGATCACCTGTACCTGAGAAACAATAAGGAAGGAGCATAGTTAATTTTCAGATTTGTTTTTATCCTTATCATCACCACCATTGATCCCGTGATTGGGTCCTGGCACTGAGATATGGTGGCAACTATAAACCATAGTAACATTGATGAATATTGATGAAAGAGAACAATGTCTTCCTAAACATGGTGTAAACACCTGAGTATAATCCAGGGATATATTTCTGTGCCTTACGTTGAAAATATGATGCCATAAACAGGGGCCAGGTAACATTTGGGCTCTGACTATGAGATGTCTACCAATGTCCAAAACCAAAGAGGTATACGGGAGAAATCTTTGACCCACTCAAAATCCTGATTTCTATACTTATATAGACCTAGAATAAAAAACTACCACAAGGATGGAGGGAGGAGGTTTTAGCTAGGCATAATAGGGCAATATTAGTTGAAAGAGTGTAGGGAGATAGAAATCCCCCCAAAAATAAGGTTATAAATAAATGGTGGAGACAGTCCAAAGACAAGCAGCTCCAAGTCCCATCAATCTTTTTTTTTTTTTTTTTTTTTTTTTTTTTTTTTTCCCCTTTGGATAATTGCCAAAGAAAACTTAAGGCTGACTTGTCATCCAAAATTTAAATTTAAAAGCAATTTCAAGGGCAGGGAAGGGGAGAATGAACAATTATAGGTAGAAGGCTTGCTAGTCATCTGATTGGTAAGATCATTACCATTCACAAGACTACTCTTATCAGCTCCATGAGGAATGTTTGTGGAGTCTATAACTACTACTGAATTTAGCTTTTCTTCATGTATTCCTGATTCCTGAATCTTTTGACAATTCCCAGTAAAAGCATAATTACCAATATTGTAATCTGAGAGTGTTCTTTTTTTCACTAGATCCTGGACTTGAGGCCCTCGGGGTAAATTTATATCTGCAATAGAGAACTTACAAAAGAAATGTAATTTATATGCAATAGAGAAAAGGAAATACTCAGAAATATGTCTAGAAAGTATATCTGAGATTCCTGATTCCCTTAATCATAATTGAAGGCAAAAATCTAAACATTAGAGTTGAGACAGCAAAAATAACAAAACAAACAATAAAAAATAATTTTAAAACTTTATTAAAGATTGAAAAGTAAAGAAATTAGAATTGCAAGAGAATCATCAAAAAAAGAGAATGTAGGAAATTTATGATTTGTGGTATGATTGCAAGAAGCTAAATACAACAAAACCAGAAGTTTATTTGGATGAGAAATAGAAAACTTGGGTACTTTATATGATGAACCATAGAATAATGATGTAAAAGTAAAGAATGAAGAGGTGAGATAAAATCTGTAATTATTACCAAAAATGTTTCATATTGGGATTCAAGAATTATTAGCAAAGCACTTCACTAGCTTTCTCTCAGACATAATCTTTATCCTCTTTCTTCACAGAAGAAATCACATATCTACTATTAAAAGATAAGACCAATGACTCCTCCAAATGTAGGTTAATTATGTGTTTATTTTACATATGTAAAATAGTTCATATAAATTATATAATATAAAAGCTATAACTATTATATAATTACCTATTTTATAAATATATCAATTATATAAAATGCATATAAATTATAAAATTATTATATATGTATATTTATTTTATATATAGTTTATATATAGTCTAACATTTATCTACAAACATTTTTTAATAAATAGGAGAAGTAAAGAGAATATGCCCCAAACTCCTGGGGTTATAAAGAATAATTTATTATTGATTCCATAACTGTGGAGCAATCTTCCTGAAAGCACCATAACTTTTATACTGTCTTTTATACAGTGCTGTTGTCTTTATAGTCTCAGCATTTAGCCACATGTTATGAATTTCAAAACTAGATTAAATATAATGAGAATGTTAAAGAATGAATAGAAAAAATTTTTAAATGAAAAGAAAGAATAAATGAGAATGTTAAACATGAAAACTATTCTCTATTTAAAAACATTCCACAAGCACTAAGTTGTTATACAGAGTATATATTTTCGGGAAAAAAAATTTTTAAGTTTTGGCTTAAACTTAATTCTATGACTGTTTCTCTTCAATAAAATTAGATAGCTTCCAAATTAAAGAGAGAGCTGAATCAAAACATCTTAATTGCTTCATGTAAACAAATGATATCAAATTACATATCTACTCCAAAAAAAACCAAAAAAAACAAACCACATTAAGCAGCCTCTTTCTCCCATGAAATCTTTCTTCAATGATAGTGAAATTTAATTTTGTCTAAAATTTTTCATTTATATCAAAGAAAGACTGAAATTAGAATTTTAAAAATTGAATTTGAACATCACATCAAACCAATGGAAGAAGGTGAAATCTATAAATATCTTGATCTCAAACACTTCTCTTCCAAGCCACATTGAGCTTAAACACATCAAAGTCTAAATATCTAAGAAACTGATTGGCATACTAAAATTAAAGCCGAAGAGGAAGAACACATTTCTAGAATCATTATCTGTCAAGCCATACTTCCTTAAAAGATAGAAAATAAAACTACTATACTCAACAGCCTTTCTGTGTACTACTAGGAAAATATAGTAGAAAATGTACAAAAAAGAAATCCCATTTAAAGTTACATAGAAGATGTCATGGTGGCTAATTAAGCTGAGAACACAGGGACTGATGACCTTCACCATTCTCTATCTGTTATGTGACATTAAGATTTTTCCCTGGCTTAGTTGATGTCAGGGCTATTTGAATTCTCAATAGAAGATATAGGCTCTCCAAGTTTCATATTTGTTGACTCTTCACTTTGTCCTTTCCCCCAATTCAGTGAAAGTTGTTCTTATAAAGATAGCAAATATGGAAATGGTTACTGTTTTTAAGTCGAAGTTACTGTTTGGAAATCTTTACCAAATAGGAAAGTTAAAAAAGTTCCAATGTACAAACATGACAGGTGCAGGACAAACATTTTATTCTTCCACAGGAAAAAAAAAACGATAAAGATTACAGAATGATTAGAATATAATTCAATAATTTATTACTAGTAGTAAATATTTGAGTTTTTGGAATGTAAAGTTTTTGCAAAGCTTCTAATTAGGCTTCTATTTTATCCATTGAGTAGAATCTAAACATATTCCAAGTAAGATCCATCTTCTCGGATGATGGTGGTGGTGGGGTTTTCCCTAGGTGATACCAACATTTTCCTTATTATAGGCCTGATCCTTCTGCAACCCTATTAAAAGATGATTAGTGCTTTTTGCTAGCACTTTCATGCTTTTGAGGACTTTTCAGTATTCTCAGGGTCCAAACTATAAGAAATGAAATACAAAAGGGAAGATAAGTTATACACTATTACAAGTTGGACACTTGATTCCATGTTCTACGTGGGAACAGAGACTAAAGGCCCCTAATCTTTCTGTTACTCCAGAGTAGTGAAATACTCTTCCTTTTTCCACTTCCCAATGGAGTCAATCTGGTCAGATGGCTCCTTCCAAGACAATGAGCAAGCAAATGGTTATTGCTCCTTCTTCCTGGTGTGGCATTCTCCCTAATGCAAAAGTTTTTTTCAAATTGTGCACACAATCTTGGAAATTGCAATCAACCCAGTGTTGAGTCATATGTAGCTAGAAGCCGGCAAAGAATATCTGTGTATAATCAGGTTTCCATGTGGTTTTGCAGAGAGCAAGAATAGACTATTTGTTTCATGTTCCTGGGGAAAAGGGATATGTGACATAAGGTAAAAATATCTACCAAGTTATCCCCAGGACTTTTATAAATAAACAAAAATACTATAATAAAGATGGAAAAATAATTGTAGATGTATTATTTTTCATGGTTAGACAGGGTAAGTATAATTTTAAAATGCCAATATTACTTAAACTAATTTATAGATTTGCTACGATATTAATTAAACTATCAAGAAAAAAGGTTAATATGGCACAACTTATTTTTAATTAAACCCTACCCGTTCTCGTAGTTGTTGTTTTCCTATCTAGATATTCTTCATTAATTATCTATCTTTTTATAATCCATTTTAGAATTGTCCTTGAAACCAAATTAAAGCTCTTGGGCCTATATTTTTTAGACTCTGTTCCCTCCCTGGGACAGATATTAGGGCAATAGTATCCATTCTCCAACATTGTGATACCTCTCACATGTTCTATAATAATTCAAATATTACTAAAAGTGGCTTAGCAATCACATTTTCCCAGCCTTTCAAGACATAAGAATATCATTCTTCTGTACTAGGTGCCTTGAATTTATCCACAACTAGTTGCTCCTCTAAAATCTCCTACTTATCTTATTAGTCATTTTATTTCCTAATTTTCAATGTAAAGGTCATTCTCTTTTGCAGAGAAAATGGAAACAAAATAAAAATGAGCAGGTCCATATTTTCTCTGTTGTTAGTTTTTACTGTCTCATCCATACTAGATAAAGTTCTCCTCTCTCTTTTGATATCTTTCCCTCCCAATATAGATAAACTTTTTTTTTTGTTTTTCTTAGTTTCCTGCATCAGCTTACTCTGAGTATTATTGAGTTTTTTGCCTTATTTTTTATAGGAATTTGTCCATTCTTCTGTTTATCTTCTGTTAATTGGTCTTTCTTAGTCAACAGGTTATTAAGTTATTAAGTGCTTATTACACAATACGTACTGTGTTAAGAATTTGGGATTCAAAGCATTTGGCAAACAAAATAAAACCAAATCGAAATCCCTTAATTTTTAGGAACACCTATTCTAATAGTGGAGATAATGTATAAATGATCTAGATATAATACACAAAACTTTCTAAAGGTAGAATTACTATGAATTAGAGTTCTTTAAACCTGTTCATTTGGATCATGAGGCCAAAAATGTTGTGATTCCTTAGTTAGGTGTTTTGCATCCTTTCATTTTGAGGAAGACCAATGACATCATGGGATAAACTCTTGGGATAAGCAAGGAAAAGTTTAACAAAGTCTTCAATCTGACTCTCTTCCACAGTCATTGCAGTCCAGTGGCAAACCAAAAGTCATTATGATTGGTGATGTCCCAGGATGCAGTGGATGACCGTGGCATCTTTAATGTCTGACTAAGCTCTAAACACTCCATGGAATCTGCTTTAGCTACCTTCATGGTCATTGGAACAAATTTTTCTCATCATTCCACACTGTCAGGAGAAGTGTTTACATGCTTGGAGAAGATATTTCCATATTTCACCAATGGCCTGTTGGACATCCTCAACCCATTTTAGCAAGTCTGCTGAGATGGCTTTTTTTTTAACTATAGAATTCATTCTACAGCATCTTGAAGCCACAGGTGAGAGTTGAGTGAAAGTGGACACGAAAGTTAGATGAGCAACCATGAAAAGGGCTAACCAAGTTCTACAATTATAATTTCTTATTTAGAGTATTAGTGAATCTGACTATCCTTGACTTAGATGCTGAAATAAGTCTTACAATTTTTTGTTGTAAATAGGGAGGAGAACTTTATATAATATGGATGGGACAATAAAAAATTGACAACAGAGAAAAGGTGGATCCTGCTAATTTTTTTGCTTTTATTTTCTCTGCAAAAGAAAATGACTTTCTACAGGAAACCTTTGCCAACCCCTTTTATTTTCAATACTGTCCCTCTGTTAATTGTTTCTTAACTAGTAAATATTTCTTATTAATGAAAATAAACAATAGCTACTTAAAATGCATTCACAAATTTCCAAAGAGCTGCAAAACTAAAATAGACTCTTTGGTATGAAACCCTTAAAACAAAAAGAAAAAAAAAACCTCCAAAAGTAGATTTTAAAGTATTAGAGTTGGTAGGTATGTGTTAATCAACACAAAGACAATCTGATCTTTATCATCAAATAGGTGGTAGTTAGTTGCTGTCTTATTTTCCTGGCATTTACCATCACACCTTTGTCCAAAGGAGCCTCAGAGCCAGGAGGCTATGGTTTCAATTTTCCACATATACACGTGCATATATACAACATACATCACATGTGTGTGGACACATATGCTACATATTCATATGTGGACATGTTACATATGTGTTACATTGTGTATATTCATGCATGTATATATATATATTTATTATATAAGCTATTTTAAAGGGAAGTCATTTGCACCTGTGGGGACCAAAAACCATGTCTTATAGAAGGAAGTAATTAAGTTGTCTTGAAGGAAGCCAAGAAGTAAAGAGGCATTGGTAAGGGAGTATAGTATTCCACATATTGGGGAGAGCTAATCTAAAGTCATGGATATGATCAATATAATATTTTTGTTTGAAGTCCAAGTGGGCAAGTGTAGCAGGATTATAGAGTACATGGAAGGAAGGAAGGTATAAGAAGGCTAAATGTACAGAAAGAAGTGAGATAATATAGAAATAGAGAAGTTTATATTTAATTCTGAAGATAATCGGGAACCAATGGAATTTATTGAGCTTGAAGAGGGGAATGAGAAAGACATAATAAGAATTGAGCTTTAGTAAAATCACTTTAGCAGTTGAATGAAGGATGGAAATCA
Source organism: Sminthopsis crassicaudata (assembly GCF_048593235.1). Lineage (NCBI taxonomy): Eukaryota > Metazoa > Chordata > Mammalia > Dasyuromorphia > Dasyuridae > Sminthopsis > Sminthopsis crassicaudata. Next base: position 253,188,074 of record NC_133619.1, read on the forward strand.
GGGGAGAGAGACTTGAGGTAAAACTAGTTAAGAGACTATTGTAATAAATGATGATAGTCTTTTCAAAGTTTGTGGCTATGTGAGTAGAGAAAAGCGAATAGAAGTAAAAGATGCTGTGAAAATAAAAATAGTAAGTGCAAGTGAGGAGTTGAGGAAAACACCAAAGCTGTGAACCTTGATGATTGAGAAGTTTGTGGTATCCTTAATACCTTGTGGTATCCTCAATCCTTAATAAGAAAGTTTGCAATGAGATAATAATAATATACTTAATAATGTAATAATAATAATAATAATAATAATAACTTAATGATAAGTTCAGTTTGGGGCATTTTGAGTTTCAGTGTTCCCTAGGAAGTTAAATTCAAGATGTCTAAGAGACAGTTAGAAATGTATCTCAACAAACTGATGAGGGTTGGACATATAAATTTGGAGATCATCTTCATAGGGATAATAATTTAATCTACTGGAGTGGAGATTAAAGAAGAAGGCTCAGTATAGAGCTTTGGAGAGATCCTAACATTTGGTGAATATGAAATGGATGAAGAACCAATAAGGAGACAGAAGCCTAATTTGACAAATTACAGAACTAGAAGAGAGCAGCAATTACAAAACCTTAAATAGAAAAGACTATCCAAAAAGAGAAGAGGAACCAAAGGTTCAAAGGCTAAAGAGGGATCAAGGAGGATGAGGATTGGAAAAAGACCATTAGATTTAGTAACTAAGAAATGATTGATAACTTTGGAGAGATCAATTTGATTTGAATGATGAAATCAGAAACCAAACTATAGAATACTTTTAATCTAATGAAAATACAAGTACAGATTACTTTCTTAAAAAGTTTATCCAAGAAGGAGAGGAAAAATATACAATGATGAAGATGATGATCAGATTTCATCCTACAAAATCTCAGTGATATCTGAGATCAAATTTTTCTCCCTGTATTAGAATGTCTAATTTTACTTGTTTATTTTCTAAACTTTTGGTATTTTTGTAGAGACACTCGAGACCATGGAAAGGAAAATAGAATTGTTCTGTCTTCATAAATTGTCTTAATTTTCTTTGAAAAGGTATAATAATGCTATTTTTTTGCTGGGTTAAGTAACTTGCCCAGGCTCACACAGCTAGGAAGTGTTGTGTCTGAGGCCAGATTTTTGAATTCAGGTTCTCCTGATTTCAGGGCTAGTGCACTATCCACCTAGCTGCCCCATATAATGCTATTTTCAAAGTAGTGTTGTTAAGGGTTTTTTTTTTCCAGTATTGTTCAACTCTTGCTGAGATCATTTTAATTATTTCTTGGCAAAGATACTGAAGTGATTTGCCATTTCCTTCTCTAGCTCATTTTACAAGGAAACTGAGGCAATTACTTGCCTAGTGTCTAAGGCTAGATTTGGCTTCAGGAAGATGAGTCTTCCTAACTCCAGGCCCGGCACTCTATGGCTTGTGCCTTCTAGCATCCTTGTTTAGTAATTCAAATTAGTTCAATTACTATTTTACTATAAATGAAGTTAGCAAATTTTTTTGCCATTTGAAGGGAAAATGTTAATTATGAATTCATAATAAAGTTCTGGGAGTTTATGTGGGGTTTAAGAGCATAGATCTACAAATTGTATTTAAATACACAAAGTAAAATAACAAGTAATTTTCAATTAAAATTGGATCACAGAAAGTTAGGGTTCTAAGAGATCTCACAGATCAGTTCATTCAACTTTTTCATTCTACAAAGAAAGAAACTGCATTTCAGAATGTTGAAGTGTCCAGGGTCACAGAGGTATTATTCATGTTTCTGTTAGAACAACTCTGTTTTTGTATAATTAATTTTTGTTGGCTATCTAATTCCCCTCAATGAAATTTACTTCAGCTTGCTTGACTTTGTTTAGGTAGTATTGGACCCAGAGTTCTAAAAGTACTGTTCTCAGGAATTTGGAAAACTTGCTTAGATGGTTTTCACCTAGGTCACGATGACATGGACCACTGAACAATAGAGGTCTATTTAGCTCTTAGTGAAAGGAGTTAAGAAATCACATGACAATCCCTTTTTTCCACCAGCACTACTTGCCTTCTTTGGTGATCAAAGAATTTCTTCTAATAGAGTTATATAAAGCAAATTTATGGGGTAAAATTTATTTTTCCTCCACTCTAGCTGACATTAGCTTTATCAATATGCAATTGTGTTTTATATGTGCTAATATCTATACTATAAATAAAAGACCAAAAATTATATATTAAGTTTCATTCCCCCAAATGGGTTAGTGATATTGATAGTAGTAACAGAAATATTCAAGGGAAGGGAAAATATAAATAAGTGGAGATTTTAAAGAAAGTAGGAGAATTTTGAAAGTATAAGCAAAAACAACCTTCTTGGTTAGTTATCCTGAATTTTGTGCCAGGAAAGGATGTATCTACTTCTGGAAATTATTTGGATAAAACAAAGTTAGTTTTAAAGCTATGAAGTAAATGTTTGAATGACTGTGAAAACAAAGCCCTTTTCTTCAAGAACAAGAAACCTTTAATTTGGGCTCAGACATAGAAATGAAAGTAATTTGAAAAGTGAAATGGAGAAAATCTATAAAATATAAGATTTATATGTTAAATGATTTTATATTAAATTAAGGAACGAGGCCATTTACTTGTCTTTCTAAGTAGAATTTGCAAACCAAGATGGTGGGCCTCAACATACTGTAGTCAAGTCACTTTTATATTCTGAATGCCTCATTGTATGAATAAGGAAGGAGTACTAAAGACAGACACAGTTTAAGGGGCATAGAATCACAGATTTACACAGTTCCAGGGACACACAGAATGTTACTTAGGGCAACTCAATAACAGGGCTTCTTTTTACAACCCAAACTGGGTTGTATTTAATTCATCACACATGAAAATGAATAAAATTCCTCTCCAAGAGGTTTTGTTATATTGGTGGGATACATAATAAAGAATGTGTCAGTAGTTTTAAGGCAACTGAATTATGTTCACATTTAACGTAGTCTTTAAAATGATATTGTGTGAGAGTGTGTGTGTGTGAATGTGTCTGTATGTGTGTAAGAGAGAGATAGAGACAGAGACTGAGAGGGAGAGAGGGGGAGAGAGACTCAGAACCTTTATCCACAATTCAGTTCAATTTAGAAAATCTTGTTACTCTGTTTTGTAAAATGGGTGTTTGATAATGCTTTCAGAATGAGTTCATTTCATGGCCTTTTTGCAAATAAGCACTATAGCAATGTAACATTACCTAAAACTTTACAGGCAAAAACACATAAAAAAGGTTGTCTAGTTGCCAAAGGAGACACTATCTACAGTATTAAAGAAGTAAGAACAATGGGGCAAATGACCTTAAATTACTTATAATAGAAAGCTTTCTAAGGCTAAATAGATAACTTACTTCTAAGGCCAAGGTGAGCAAATCATACATTATTTTTCCACAAAAATTTTATAACACAGGTTAAAAAAACACATGCATGGGACTTTATGGATCTGGCATTTTATAACTCACTTTCATAATGCATTTATTTCTATAAACCTCCATTCTTCTATTAGTGGAGAAGAACAAGAGCTGCTCCTGAAAAGAAATCTTTGAGGGACTCTGAGGGTTAGCACCTGAGTCTTAGTCTCTGTTCCACCTGATTTCTTCCCCAATCCCTCCTATACTGGCAGGGTGATGGTCTAGTGAACAACATATTGGAAGATAATTGAGTTCAAGATGCCTATAGTATCTCCAGTTTGAAATGTTCAATAATAGTTCATTATATGATTTTAGAACTCTGGGAAGAGACTAGTGCTAAATATATAGACATGTTAATTAAAAGATGAAATATTTTATATAATGACAATAAACTATTTTAAAAGCTTTTAAATTTAATATTTAGTGAAGTCAGTAGTGTAGTCATTTAGCCTTAAGTTTAACAACTCATACATAATTGGAATATCCCATAAAAATTAATCCAATGATGCTACCTTGCTCTTATCGATCAGAAAATATATTATACTAGCTGCTAACCTACCAGCTATAATTATAGATCATGTCTATTTAGGTAGCACAGTGGATAGAAGTTGGACCTGGAGTGAAGAATACTAACCTCATTTCAGATGTTTATTAGCCATGCATCTCTGGGCAAGTCATTTAACCACCTGCCTTTTTCCTTCTTTGTAAAACAGAAATAAATAATAGCATCTGTCTCTTGTGGTTGTTAAGAATATTAAATGAGGTAATATTTGTAAAGTCTTTTACAAACCTTAAAGAGTTATGTAAATACTTGCTAATATTATTACAAGAGATATTCCTAGAAATTAGATAATCAAATTCTTTTTTTTTTTTTTTTTTTTTTTTTGCTGAGGCAATTGGGGTTAAATGACTTGCCCAGGGTCACACTGCTAGGAAGTGTTAAGGGTCTGAGACCAAATTTGAACTCAGGTCCTGCTGATTTCAGGGATGATGCTGAATTCAGTGCACCACCTAGCTGCCCAATAACCAAGTTCTTTATACATATTTTCATGATTCTATAAAATTACAAAAAATAGTAATAAGATTAGATCTCAGAAATAGCTAAAAGTTAGTATAATGGCTTAGATAATTATCACTGATTATTTTAATTATTGTCATATCAGCAAGTAAATAACTTAGCTTCTTCCTCTGGCTATCATCATGAAGACAAAGGTGTTTCTGGGTCATTCATACATTCATCATTACTTTTCCAGAAAGTGGTAGGGGGAACTCATTTTAGTTCTACATTCATCTCTGGGATGCTCCCTACAGGTACGTCATCAACCCCAATCACACACAGTACAGTTAGGAAAAAAATTATTCAAAACAGAAAACTAAAATATTTATTTTTTGTTTACTCACATAATTTCAGATAGAAATATTTTTTAAACTGAAACTAGATCTGAAAAGGTCTCACAAAAACTTGCCAGTTTTCATGACTGGACCCTACCTAAAATATATTTAGAGAGTTCTACTGGGGGAAGATTTTGGGAGGATGGTGGGGTAGCTCAGAAATTTTCAAGTTCTCCAGATTTCCCTCAAAATTGGACAAAATTTTGGTCCAGGAAGAACGGAGATTAGCAAGGATGGGGGGGGGGGGCTTGGAACAGAACAGGAGGCCTCCTGAGACAATCTGAGAATACTAAAAAAGACCCCAGGTCAGAGTTAAAACAGTGTGAAGTGAAAACAACACCAGTATAGCTCCACGGAAACAGCACATGGGAACCTCTGGGCTAGCTGCTTTGGCTGGATCCCCACCCTGCACCACAGGAACTTTTACCTCCTGAAAAGTGTAGGGAGTTGGAGTCTGAGTCAGGGAAGACTTGAGTTAACTTTAGCTGATTAGGACTGCCAGGCCCAGCAGAGACAGCCCTGGGCAAGAAGGAATTTGTAAGTGCAAAAGCAGTGGGACAGGGACATGATGCTAATGGCTATCTGTTTTGGTTTGGAGTTTCAGGTAAGAGGGGAGAGCTAAGATGAATTTAGAGGCACCATTCCCCCCAGACCCAATATTAGAGGGGCTTACACTAATAGTTCTCATTTTAAAAAAATATGTACAAGCAAAGAAAAGAGAACTCAACCATAGAAATTTACCCCAAAGAATAAAGTTAAATGGCTGCCTGCCCAGAATGAATTTATAGAAGAACTCTGTAAATTTATCAAACTTATAGAAAAACACTATAAAAATCAAATAAGAGATGTTAAGGAAAAATTAAAAAAAGAACCATCCAAGAAAAACAAGATTATGAAAAAAAAGAAGTTAATCAACTAGAAAAGGAGATACAGAGATTTAAATAAAATAATTCTTTAAAAATTATCATTGGGAAAAGGATTCTGGGAAGATGGCTGAGTAGGGTGGTAAATTTAAAGCTTTCCAAATTTCCCTCACAGACAAAATAAATTTGCTAATCAGGGCAAACATAGACTGATGAAAAATCAAGAAGATTTGTTGCAGAACAATGTCCTCTAGGTGCAACCCAAGAAGATCTGAAGAAAGACCCTCAATTAGGGATTAACCATTGTGAAGTACAAAAAGTCTAACTATGCAGAAACATCAAATGGGGAGACCTGGAGTGAGCTGAGTTTGGCTGGAAACTCAGAAGCAACCATAGAAACTTTCACCTCTTGGACTGCATGTCTGAGTCTAGAAAGACTGACCCATCTATGCTAGGGGGTGTGGCCCTTGGTCAAAAGGAACCACCACAACCATGAGTACAGAGATAGAAGCCAGAGATGCTGCTAATTGTGGGCACTTGCAGGAGGAAGGAAATATTGATTTGGAGTTCCATGTCAAAAGGAAGAACTGAAGTGAAGCTGGAGGCACCATCCCCTTTACCCCACCTTTAGAGGTGCTTACACTAATGTTTCTCATTAAAAGAAAAAAAATGAACTTCAAAGAAGAAAGAACTCAGTCATAGAAACTTACTATGAAAACAGGGAAAACTGGGGTCCAGCTTCAAAGGAGGATAATGAAGTAAAAAAAAAAAAACTGCTTCTACACCAAAGAGTAATGGTTTAATGGTTCCCTGCCCAGACAGAATTTATAGCACTCAAAAAAAAATTTAAAAATCAAATGAGAGACATTGAAGAAAAAAATAAGTAAAGACTATCCAAGAAAAACACGATTATTTTTTAAAAGTTAACAAACTAGGAGAAAAAAGATACAGCATCCCAAAAATAAAAATAATTCTTTGAAAATTAGAATTGGGTAAGGGGAAATCAGTGAAGCTATGGGAGTCCAAGAAATAGCAAAACAGAATATAAAGAATGAAAAAATAGGAGGCAGCTAGGTGGCGCAGTGGATAGAGCACCAGCCTTGAATTCAGGAGGACCCGAGTTCAAATCTGGTCTCAGACACTTAACACTTCCTAGCTGTGTGACCCTGGGCAAGTCACTTAACCCCAGCCTTAAAAAAAAAAAAAAAAGAATGAAAAAATAGAACAGAATGTAAAATATCTTATAAGAAAAGCGACAGATCTAGAGAACAGATCAACAGAGAAAACATAAGAATAATTGGACCAAAAAAGAACCTTAACACAATAATGCAAGAAATAATCTAAGAAAATTGTTCCAGAATAATAGAATTTGAGGGGAAAATAGAAAAGAATCCATTGATTGTCACTTCAAGAGATCTTTGATCCTTTGTGGAAAACACATAATAATAATATTGTCAAATTTTGAAGCCTCCAGATCAAAGAGAAAATTTTGCAAGAAACAAACAAACAAAAACAATTCAGATACACTGGAGCTACAATTACAATTGTATAAGACTTAGCAGCAGCCACAATAAAAGATCATGGGTCTTGGAATCACATCTACTGGCAATCAAAAGAACTAGACTTGCAGTCAAAAATATAATATCCAGCAAAATAATACATAATATTAATGAAAAATGGACATTCAATGATCTTGCAGATTTTTAGGACTTTCTATGAATCAAATCATCTATCTATCTATCTATCTATCTATCTATTTGAATTCAGTAGAAAATTTAACACATAACATATATCAAAGACCAATTTCAAGGAACTTAACATAGACTAATTTAGTTTTTTCATGAATATGTATACTATATATTTTAATATTGATATTACTAATTGGATAGCTCAAAAGAAAGATTGGGACAGAGTTAAGGTGAAAATAGTAAAAATGCAAATGAGATGCAAAGGAAGAATAGACACAGGCATTAAAAGAGGAGGAGGATTTATGATTTTGAAAACCTATTCACATTAGGAATTCATTAAATAGGCAATACTCCATATATACCATGAAAAATATATAAACCTTTAAAATCTATCAAGAAAGAAGGGGGGAGGGCTGAATGGCGGGAGAAGCAAAGGAAGGGGGAAGAAGACAAGGGAGGATCCATGGATGTGGGGAGGTTGTTTATATCTATATATGTATACATAAATATATACTTGCTTACCTATATCCTACTTGAGGGATATAGGGATCCTTTCTTTTAAATTTGAACTCTGAGGGCAGCTAGGTGGCACAGTGGATAGAGCACCAGCCCTGAAGTCAGGAGGACCTGAGTTCAAATCCGACCTTAGACACTTACCGCTTCTTAGCTGTGTGACCCTGGGCAAGTCACTTAACCCCAATTGCCTCAGCAAAAATAAATAAACACATAAATAGATTTGAACTCTGCTCCCCATTTAAAAGGAGTAAAGTTTCAGGCATATTGTGCAGACTCTTGCTTTTTTTTTACTTTCTGGACTAATATTTCTCTGAGACCCACAGGGGACCCATGTCTGTGATGCTATGCTGAAGGGGTGGGATGTGGAGTGGCTGGTAGTGCTGAAGATTCTGACAATTTAAGTGATGCTGAGATGGGGTCCTATTGGTGATGTCTGGAGTGTTTTGAAAGCAGGTGGGAGTGCTTTTGTGTTTCCTTGGGATAGACTGTAGCACATGGTAGTTTGGCTACTGGAGGATGCTTCTTTGCCTAGGACTGTGTTGAGACATGCAGAGGTCTGGCTATTGGAAGATGCATCTTTACTGGAGCTTCCCCAAAGCACGTGGTGATTTCTGGAATTGAAGTCTGTCATCTCCCCTAGTTTTTGCCAAAGGAGATAGGGTCCTACAGTTGGTGTTTACCTGCCCACCACACTGGGGTTCACAATCTCCCAATGGTTTGCTGAGATGGAGTTATTTTATGATTGCATGGAGTGAATGTTGGAGAATTATAGCAATTCACTAATTATTCTGCCTTCTTGGCTCCCAGAAATAGAATCCAGGAAGGCATTTTACATAAATGATTAATGAAATTTAAAAGTGGAAAGAAATGAAAAGAGAACATAAATAGGATGGAGAAGAGCTGGAAGTAGAGAGTATTAAAAGTTGAAAGATCATTAGACCAAGAACTCTCACTTTATAGATGAGGATGATATTACTTACTGAACATCACATCCATAGTATATGCTAGAGCAAAGACTAGAACCTAGGTCTAGTCTTGTCACATTGTTATTATTTATCTCTAGATACTATCTACATTCTCCATTATAGTTTCCCCCCTTTACAAAGAACCATTACTTATAAATGAAAATTGAATAGGGAGTGGGGGAAGCAATCCAGCCAAAAAATATGATGTATGCAATATTTTATAGTCACAGTCTTCAAAGAAGGGGACTACCTCTTTATATCTATTTTTAGTCATTAATAATCACAACATTCAGCTTTTATTATTTTGTTATTTCTGTCCTTTCAGGTTGCATAGTTATAGTCCTTGTTTATATATTTTCCCCTGATTCTGGTTTCTTTGAATCAGTTCAAACTTTTCTATATTCATCATTTCCTATAGATGCATTTTATGCTTTTCCATATCATCATTTCTTACAGGATAGTAATATCCAAGCATATTCATGTGCCTTGACATAAGTTATTTTGCAATGAATAGAAATCTTCTTTACTTCTAGTTTTTAATTACTATTAAAAATGCTACTATAAATATTTGGAGTATATAATGACTTTTAAAAGCATACAAAGGAAAGTCCCATTGAAAATAATTGTGAAATGCAGAAAATATCTTGGAGTAAATCTACCATAATATGATCAAAACTTATATATCTATAATTACAAGATAGCACTTAAAGAAAAAAATAACTGGAAGGATGTGACTGGGTTGTGCCAATATAATAAAAACAATGATATTATATAAATTAGCTGACAGTTTTAGTGTTACACTAATCAAGGTACCAAGGAAAAACTTTATAAAATTAAACAAAACAATAAAATCATTTTGGAAGAACAAAAAAGGAATAATGAAAAAGGAAAATGAAGAACATTTCCAGACTTCAAATAATATAATAAAACTATAATGAATGAAACAATTTGTTGTTGGTTAAAAATTTTAAATCATGTCTGGAAACATTTAGCTAAGGAAAAATTTAGCAAATATTTCCAATAAGGACTGACCCAGGATATAAGTAATTAACCAAAATTTATAAGATTGAAAGTTATTCCCCCAAAGTAATTAAAGGATATGGACAAACATTTTTCAAAGGAATTATGTGAAAGAATATTCCATTTCAATAAAGTTTCAATTCACACACAAGGAATAGCCAATATTGAAGAGGTTGTGGGAGTATAGGCCCTGTTTGTGGAGCTGTGAAGTAATCCAACCATTTTAGAGAGTAATTTGGAATTGTGCTAAGAAAGTGATAAAAGAAGCCATTCTCCAATTGATAAATGGTCAAAGGATACGAACAGACAATTTTCAGATGATGAAATTGAAACTATTTCCACTCATATGAAAGAGTGTTCCAAATCACTGTTGATCAAAGAAATGCAAATTAAGACACACTCTTGAGATACCACTACACACCCTGTCAGATTGGCTAAGATGACACGGACAAATAATGATGAATGTTGGAGGGGCTGTGGGAAAACTGGTACAACTGATACATTGTTGGTGAAGTTGTGAAAGAATCCGGCCATTTTGGAGAGCAATTTGGAACTATGCCCAAAAAGTTATCGAAATGTGCATACCCTTTGATCCAGCAGTGCTATTACTGGGCTTATATCCCAAAGAAATACTGAAGAAGGGAAAGGGACCTGTAAGTGCCAAAATGTTTGTGGTAGCCCTTTTTGTAGTGGCTAGAAACTGGAAAATGAATGGATGTCCATCAATTGGAGAATGGTTGGGTAAATTGTAGTATATGAAGGTTATGGAATATTATTGTTCTGTAAGAAATGACCAGCAGGATGAATACAGAGAGGCTTGGAGAGACTTACATCAGCTGATGCTGAGTGAAACGAGCAGAACTAGCAGATCATTATACACTTCAACAACAATACTGTACGAGGATATATTCTTATGGAAGTGGATATTTTCAACAAAGAGAACATCTAATTCAGTTCCAATTGATCAATGATGGACTGAATCAGCTACACAGAAAAGGAACACTGGGAAATGAGTGTAAACTGTTTGCATTTTCATTTTTCTTCCCAGGTTATTTTTTACCTTCTGAATCCAATTCTCCCTGTGCAACAAGAAATTTGATTCTGCACACATATATTGTATCTAGGATATACTATAATATAATTAACATGTATAAGACTGCTTGCCATCTAGGGGAGGGGGTGGGGGAGGAGGGAAAAGTAGGAACAGAAATGAGTACAAATGATAATGTTGTAAAAAATTACCCAAGCTTATGTTCTGTCAATAAAAAGTTATAATGAGAAAAAAAAAGTGATAAAAATTTCTATCCCTCTTACCCTAAATATTTCCATTGTTAGTCACATAAGTTAGTCACAAATACCTAGGATATTTCTTAGCCCTTCCTCTATTTATATTCGTAGAATTCTCAACAAAAATCAGTAAACATTGATTGTAATGCTCATCTATAACTTAGTACCAACCTCCTGATAAATTATTTATGAACATATTGAGCAGAACACATTTAAAACATGTGAGTACATTGGAATATGTGATTAGCTTCTTTTGTTTCTTCATTTAAAAAGGAAGTATGTAGGAAAGTCAAGAAATCATTTATCCCATAGCTTGTTCCTGACTATTCTGAATTCTCTAATTAGCCTAGAGAAGGCTAGTAGCTTGATTTTAGAATCTCTGAATGCAGTCTTCTATAATTTGATTTAATATGTAACTTCAGATTATCTTTATACCAAATTTTATTGCTTTGAGGAACCTCAGAGACCATTTAGTTCTCTTTTTCTCTTCAGAAACTTCTCTAGTGGGACTTCTGGCTAAGATACTAAAGTAATCTAGAACAGATCCCTCAACAAAACTATTTCTTCAAGAATGGAAAAAAGAGAACAAGACTAAATAATGAATAAGAAACCCAAGAAGAAATTCATTATGCATATATTTGGTTCAAATTAAAGCTCAAAGAAATAGTTAGAAATGTGAAGGCACCAGGGAATGGGTCAAGCCAGAAAAGCCTATTTCCAGGAGTGTCAAGGATGGAAAGTTTCCAAGATGGGGATCAGGGACACCTGGAGTCTGACGCTATGTTGCTCTGACTACAGTCGAGGGTCAGATGATTGCAAAACTGGAGAGCAGCAATCAGACTATGCTCTAGAGCTGTGAAAGTTTATAATGTACTGTCCTGAATTGCTCCTGGAGTCCCTAAAGAGCACAGTACTTGGTATTTTTAGGAAATAGTGGTAGGACCTCAGATAATACAGAAGGCTACCAAATACTATTTCTTACACATATCTGCATAGTTTGACACAAAGTTCCAATTCAGGAGGTAAAATTAGAGTAAAAAGAAAACACCAACAGTTTTGTTTTTTAATGTTGTAGATATAAGGATGCTCAAGGCATAAACTTAAAAGAAGTAAATAACTCCACAAGATCTACAAGGAAAGCCTCAACCAAAACCATGTCTATAAGGTCAACTAGAATTCCTGGGGGAAATGAAGAAAGGATTTTAAAATAATAATAAAATGAAATGGTCTAGATAGATCTAGAGGGAAGAATTAGATTAACAAATAGCTTAAGAAAGGAAATACAAAACTTCACTCCATTAACATATTCCATGAAAATTACAATGGACCAAATAGAAATAAATTACTCCATGAGACAATAAGACATAATAAAAGGAAAAGATTGAAAACAGAAGAATCTCCTTAAAGATCTAAAAAAAAAAAGCTGGACACAAGTCAAGGAGAGAAAATCTAAGAAATCATCAGGGTATCTGAAAAATATGAACACAGAAAAATCTTGGATGTCTAAAAATCTAGAAAGGAAAACTGTCCAGACCTATTAAAACTAGAGGAAAAAGTGAAAATATAATCCAAAAGTTACCTCTTAAAATTCTAAAATGAAAGGTCATAGGCATGTCACAGAATACAGAAGTAAAAGACAGGTGAAACTATACTAATATAAAGAGATAGAGGAAGAAGCATGTGTCACATGAATCTTACTTTCATTTGAATCAGACAAAGGAAGGGTGGAACACACAGAATTTGATATAGAAATATGTTGAATGAAATCAAGAAACAGGAGAAAACTATTCTAAGGAAACCATTTAGGGAAGAATTTATAATAACTAAAATATATATAGTTGTAGAATATGTGAGCATTTAAAAAGAATTTAAAAGGAAAGAAAAAGTAAGAAAGAACCTGTGATTAGGGACTGGGCAAGGGAAAAGAGGACTGGGATCAAAAGAGATTACATCAATTACAAATCACAGTGTTGAACACTTACCTCATTGTGTCATCTTTATAGAAAACGTCTATTGCATTGAACAAGATAATTTCTAAAGTTCTTTCTAGACTTAACAAAATCCTATTTTTTCAGCTTTGATTGAAAGTTGCCATATGAAATTTAAAAATTTTTTTTTTTAATATTTACTGGCTGCTAGATTTACTGAATGTTAAAAAGAGTTATAAAGCTTTCGTCCCTGACCTAGGTACTATTTCATAGAAGCACATAGGCGTAATGAGAGAAATAGAACTAATGATTCTAGGTAGAACATGGTTTAATTCAAGATGAGAACCTTATACAATATGGATGTATTCATGATTTTTTTAAGGATCTATTATGATTCTCAAAGTCAAGTAATGTGGTGAAAATGATGGATTGATGTGCCTCAAACACTGGGAAATAATAAGAAGTATATATTCTTGGAAATAGTTATCATATACAGAAGTTCTCCCCACTCTACTCCCCTTATTATCACAACTATAGACCTACATAGCATTTATACAAGGGCAAAGTATAAAATAAAAAAGATTTTTTGGTAACTTTTTCTGGTAGCTTTCTTATGCCCCTAGAACTTACCTCAGCAAATGCTAAGTTGCATATTTGAAAAAGAAAATATTTTTTCTTTAATATTGTTTCTTTCAAGCATATTTTAGCCAAAGAAAGAAGAGAAAAGGGTATAAGAAATATCAATCACATAAGAAAATCTATCTTTGCCCAATAGACTGAAGAAATTGTTTAGGTATAGTTCATACTTTAATTTAAAAACAAAAGCCAAACACTTTCTGATTTATTCAGGGTGAGTTTTGTTTTTGTTTTTGTTTTTGTGTTTTTTTTTGTTAGATGAGTTAGCTCTAGTTCTTTTTATTGCAGTTTTGATTTGCACGTGTTACTTATGAACTATCACTGTGTCTTTTTTTTAATTAGTATAACATTGTTTCTTGGAGTAGCATCATAGAATCATACAATAATAAAATCCAGAATGAATCTTTGAAATAATTTAGTTTGACTTGTTCATTTTAGTATTAAGGATATTGAGACTTAGAAGGGTTAAGTGACTCTTTTATAGGTCATATGACTAGTTGGCTCCAGAGTCGTATTGTAAGTCAGTCTCCTGATTCTCAATTCTATATTATTTCCATTATGTTAATATTTCTAGGTGTTTTTTGAGGGGATATTTTTTCCTGGTGATTAAAAACCATTAATTTTGAGGAAAGGTACATGCAAAGATTTTTCAACATTATCTAATTGCCTATGACTCCAGTATAATTAGGGAAATGCTGCAGCTGCTGTAATTTTTCTTATCTTGCCTGTTCCAGTAACATGCCATATCACTGCCGGCTATGTCCCTAAAATTCCCTCTCGAATAAGAACTTGGAGTCTTAAAAATGAATAAAATAGTGGAACCAGGTAGAGGCAAGCTGATAAACTCCTCAAGTTCCTAGCACCATTGCTATTCTTCCCATACCACTTTCTCATTGCAAAGGTGGTATATGAGGAAATAAATTAGCTGGTAATAGTCAGACACATTCAAATGATCATATATTGATTATATATACATGTGTGTATGTTATATGTTTACATATGTGCATATCTACATGGACATGTATAATGTTATATAGGTATATATAGGTATATGTCTGTGTATATGTTGTGATATAGATACACATATATACACACATACATATACATAGATGATCATATGTATGTGTGTATGCATCCACACATATGAAGTATCTCAGACCTGTTAAAATATTTTGATTTTGATTGCTGTCCCCTTTTGGGTTTTACAATTTTTATAATTAACAATGAAATATGAATTCTTAACTTCCTAAGTTACTTTCCCAATTTTCACCTTTTTCAATTCAACCCTCATTGTTCCCTTATCCAATTCTACAAGGGACAGGATGCTTATGCCCCACCTTTTTATATTCTGTGAATTGGTCATAATCATGAATCCTCTTTTATATTTCTTCCCCCTAGTTAAAATGTAAACTCCTTGGGATCCTTGATGGTTCCATTTTCTTAGGTTTTTAAAGTAAACTTGACTGGCTGGAAAAATGGTTTTGCCATCAACAAAAATGTGGAATTTTGGAATTGCCATCTATGGGAACATATAATGGAGAGATAAAATGAGTTCAATATTAATCATGTTGAATTTAGGAAGCCCATGAGACATCCATATGTATGTATGTATATATGTAATTAATATATATGTGTATGTATGTATATCCAGTGGCAGGCAATAATAAGAATTTTTTGTTTCTCTAATTGATCATTGCATTCTTCACAGTTATATTTATTCTCTCAAACCTTCTCTTCTCTTTTTGAATCTCCCATACCATTCTTCTCTTCCCTCTCATCAGAAAATCTTGTCTCATATTTTGCTGAAAATATAAAAACTATTCACCATGAACAATCTCTTCTTCCATATTCTACAGCTCAAAATTGCTCATCAACATTCTCTCCTCTTTACTCCAGTTGCTAATGCAGAAGTTGCCCTTCTCAGTCTCTGCATGTACTCTTTATCATATGCTTTAACATCTTTTTTAGAAAATTGACTTATAATCATCATTCACCTCTAACTAATCTTCAGTTCCTCCCAACGTACTGACTCTTCTTTGGTGCCCACAAACATTGCCAGATTTTTGCCATTTGTAAAATAGTAATCCTACTATCCCCTCTAATCATTGTATCTTTTTTAAACCTTTTTTCCCTTTATTACTAACTTCTACAAGATGCTATATGCACTTATTGCATTCTCTTCTCTTCTCTGCTTTCAATTCTCAATGCCTTGCAGATTGGCTTCCAATTTTATCACGCAAATGAAACTGTTCTCTTTAAAGATAATCATTGCTTTATTTCAAAATCTAGTATCTTTTATTCATTTCTTAACTGGTTTGAGGGGCAGCTAGATGGCAGAATAGCTAGTCAGTCTGGTCAGAAAGACCTGAGTTCAAATTTAGCCTCAGACATTTATCCCCAGTTAATTCTGTGACCAGAGAACTTAATTCTATTTGTCTCAGTTTCCTCATCTTGTAAAATGATATAAAGAAGGAAAATGCAAATCCTTTTAGTATCTTTGCCAAATGGTCATGAAGAATTGTAAACAACTGAAACAACTAAACATTAATGGCAGAAATCCGTTTTGGTCTCTCCTTAGCATTTTTGTCATTGTACATCTTTCCTCATTGAAATTCTTCCTCTTTTTTTCTCTTGATTCTTCTCCATTTGATCTTTTTTTTTTTATGTGTATCATTTTCCATATCCAGCGTCTTACTAGTACTATGTTTTGGGTTCCCTCTTTTATTTTTTTGCTATTGTTTTAAATTCAATTTTATTTAATTTTTCAGGTTCATATTCACTCCTTTCCACCTTTGATTCTTTCTCCAGTTGAGAAAGCAAGAAAAATAAAACATGTGTAGTCTAGCAGAACAAATCCCCATACTGAATTACAAAAAGCTTTTGAAGTAGTTTGTTCTAATATTATTATTACTGCAAAATTTGTTCTCCTAGTTCTGCTCAATTCACTTTGTATTACTACTTATAAGTCTGCCCAGGTTTCTCTAAAATCATTACTTTTAATCGTCCCCTTACAGCACCAAAGCATAACATCATATTCATATATGAAAATGTGGTCAGCTGTTCTTTGATTGAAGGACATTAACTCAGTTTCGAATTCTTTGTCACCGTGATTGGAGCCGCTATAAATATTTTTAAACTTGTAGGTCTTTTTTTTCCCTTTCTTTGATCTCTTTGGAATATATAGTAGAGAAATGACTTGGTCAAAGGGTATGCAGACTTTAATAGTTTTTTGGGCAAAGTTCCAAATTGCTTTCCAGAATGCCTGGATCATTTCACAGTTCCACTAATGGTGCATTAGAGTGCCTGTTTTCCCACAATCTTCCCAGCATTTGTTATTTAGCTTTATCAAGTTTGCTGATCTCATGGTTGCTTAGTGGTGCTTTAGAGTTGTTTTTATTTGTGTTTATCTAATTATTAGTGATTTAGAGCATTTTTTCTTATGGCTATTGAGAGCAGATAGGTTCACCTGAAAACTACTGATTTATATTCTTTGATCATCTACTAGTTGGGAAAGGGTTTTTATTCTTAACATTTTTTTCATTTATTTTTCATAAGTCCTCAATGATGTCTTCTGCTTCTTACATGATTAGTTATTACTAGTATCCTTTCTTTTCCCATCCCCAGAAAAAGTCATTCCATATGAAAAATAATATCATTTTTAAAGAGGGAGAAAAAAGCACAATTGATAGATATATTGAAGAGGTGTTTTTTTTTAAAAGTGCAATGTGTAATATTTTATATTTCTAACCTCCACAAAAGGATAGGTTAGAGCTATCTTTTTATATTTGTCTTCTTTTAAATTTTATTTAATGTTTATAACTTAGTTACATTCATTTTTTATTTATTGGTATGTAGTTATATCCTCCTCTCCCTTCCAATTCTATTGTTGCAGTTATTGTATATACTGTTTTCTTGTTTCTGCTTACTTTATTCTGCATCAGTTCATGTAAAATTTTGTATTCTTCTCTGCATTCAACACACACACAATTTCATATATCACAATGATATTCCATTGTGTTAGCGTACCACAATTTAATAATAGACACCTATTTTATTCCCAATTCTTTTCTATAGGAAAAAAGTATCATTATAAATATTTTAGTGTCTATGGAGACTTAATTTTTATTGATAGTTTCCTATGAATATAAGCCCAGTGATGGAGTCTCTGGTTCAATGGTTATGGGTTTCTTAGTCACTTTATTTTCATAATTCCAAATTACTTTACAAAATGATTGTACCAATTCACAATTCCATTAGCAATGCATTAGAGTCCTGATCATTCCACAAACTCTCCCAAATAGATTATTTCCATTTTGTGTTATCTTTACCAATTTCTAGGGTGTAAATTAAAACCTTGGACTTACATTTACATCACTTTACATTATCTTATTGTTTGTAATTTGGAATGTTCTTTTATGTGGTTGAGAATTCTTTGCAATTTGTCTTTTGAGAAAAGTTTGTTCATATTCTTTGACCAATTACGTATTAGAAAATAACTTAATTTTATATGTATTTACTAATTTATAATTAAAGTAGCTTATAATTATAATTATAGTAGTAAAGAATATATAGTACATTATCATATATGGCCATATGTAATTATAATTATATTTATATATATATATATTCTAATTCACATCATACATTCTTTTATTATGTCTTGTGTATTAGACATAACCTGAAGTCAAGAAGACTCATCTTCCTGATTTCAAATCTGGGCTTAGACATTTCCTAGCTGTGACCCTGGGCAAGTCACTTAATACTCTCTCTGTTTCCTCATCTGTAAAATGAGTTGGAGAAGGAAATGGCAAGTCATACCAATATCTCTGCCAAGAAAACCCTAAATGGAGTTTTGAAAAGGTGGATGTGACTGAAATGATTCAACAACATATTTTGGATACCATACCTGTATCAGAGAAATGTGATACAAATTTTTTACTTTTCAGCACTTCCATTCTTATTCTAAGTATATTAATTTTGTCTATGCAAAAGATTTTCCATTTCATATAATTAAAATTTTCTGTTTTACCTTTTAAAATTACCTCTATCTCTTATTTGGCTAAGAATACATACTGCCTAATGTCTATTTAACATATATTGCTTTCTCCAAAGTTACTAATGATCTTTAAATTTCCAACTCTTATTACAGTTTCTCAATTCTCATTTTTCTTGATCTATCTTCAGCCTTTTTCATTGTTGGTCATTCTATTCTTCAGGATAGCCTCTCCTCTCTGGGTTTTTTGATATTACTCTTTTTTTAGTTTTCCTAGCTCTCTGATTGCTTCTTTTCTTTCCTCCTTGGTTTATCATTCTATCCTACTCATAACTATGAGATGTATAGATTATATACTTTTGATTTTATTATAGTTTGATTATTAAAATTAAGTAGGAGAATCTAATTGGAATATAGCCAAATTTTTGGTAATTTTTGTCTTTACTCTCTTATTTTTCTCTATTATGACTTTATGACTTTATGACTCTCTGGTTCTTTCCTTCCGGTGGTAGTATTTGTGGAAGTTGAATCTCAAAGAGGTACAACCACCTTTCACACTAAAAAATTCATGGAATACCAATCCAGGTTTTTGTACCATGTAACTTTTGGGTGAGACAGATTCCCAGATGTATTATGAAGTTTTCCTCAGGTTTAATAGAAAGCAACCTCCTATCCCCCATAATACATACACTGGTTTTTGTTTTTTGTTTTTTGTTTTTTATCCCAATGTCCTATGCCCATCCTTCTGTTCCTTAACTCTCTATCATGATACCAGTAGTTCATACACCTGCCCTGCTGGTGCTATAGTTTTAATTTTCATATTTTGGGTCTTTGAGACTCTGGGAAGAGGAATGAGTGGATGTGGATTTGAGTTCTATTACAGACATACTGATTAGCTATCTTCTCTGGTCTGAGCCGAGTTTTCTATTAAAAATCGGACCCTGGTACTAGAAAGAGGGAGGGAAGACCAGGGCATGGGGTTGGGTTTTGTTTTGATTCTGTGCAAGCAGACTAGTGTAGACTAGCTTCTGGTAACATGAGGCATGAGGAAGGTGTGATGAAGGAATTCACTGTAGAAATCATTCCATGGGTTGATTTGTTGGGCTTTACTGGATTCTAGATTCTGGATGTCCTAAATCATGGAAACAGCTGAAGTCACTTTGTCTTTGAGACATTATTTTTATTCTGGAGAAGTTTGAGTGGTTGAGGAAAAAGATCAGTATAGATTTTGAAATGCTGAATTTGAAATATCTATGGAATATTCAGTTTGAAAAGTTGGAGAGAGATTTGGACTGAATCTGCAGAGATGATAAACACA
The DNA here is from genome assembly GCF_048593235.1 of Sminthopsis crassicaudata. Lineage (NCBI taxonomy): Eukaryota > Metazoa > Chordata > Mammalia > Dasyuromorphia > Dasyuridae > Sminthopsis > Sminthopsis crassicaudata. The sequence goes on from NC_133619.1 coordinate 253,208,119, forward strand.
TGGGAGCTGATGAACTCACCAAATGAAACAGTATAGTGAGAAAAGTGACAGAAGTCAGTCGAAATCCCAAATAGGGAATGATATGGATAATGAACCTATGAAGGAGAACAGGAAAGAAAAAGAGAGCTATGAAAACCAATAGTGGGCAGCATCAAGAAAACCAAGAGAAGATAGTATCTTGGAGGAGAGAGTGGTCAACAAGCTGCAGATAAGCCATGAAAATTGAGAATTGAGAAAAGGTCATAAGAAATGACAATTAAAAATTATTAGTTGTTTTGGAGAGAGCAGTATATAGTGAATAGACATTAAGTAGTATATCAAACTGAGGAGGCAAAAACACATTTAAGGGAGTGATAGAATAGTTAGGCTTTAACCAATAAAATGCAAAATCCGCTGTTTATAAAAATGGCTCTGATTCACACACAAAAAAAAAGTTTTTGACAAAGCTGTTTGTCCTCTAAGGGAGTTCTGATATTTCATTCTGAGGGAGAGACAAAGAATAATAATAAAGCAGGGGGGGAAAAGTTAAGAATCTACTCTGCTATTCTAATCTGACTAAAGTAGGTCAAATTTAAAACTATGGAGTTTCACCTGGATAAAATAAATACATGGTCTTCAGTGACTTTATTTGTAATAAAAGTCTACATGTTGGATAAGAGGTCTTAATAGCTAATGAAACATGCAATTAAAAATTATATAGACTTTTTAAATAAGCAGCAGGTGGCACATACTTTATGAGTGTCAGATTCCAACTTTAATGAAATATGATCTACTTCAATCCAGCACGTGGCATATATTTTGAAATATTAATTGTATTTGGTCATTAAATTCTGAAAACATTTCTACTATTTCTGTGATGATGTTTGGATGCCCTGACATAGTCTGTACTCTGTATAAACATACTTGTCTACATTCCCTAAACAAGTCTGGGTGAAGTACAGAATCTGTGTATTCTGTCTGTATTTTACAGTTATATTCACATATAGCCATATATAATATATTAACTACATTAAGCTATCTAATAAATAAATAAATCAACACTTATTGGGTGCTGGTTGGCAGATAAAATAGTCTGTCTTTAAGTCTCAATGAGCTTGCATAATATAGAAGCAAATGTTTACATTTGCAAATAAGCTTAAATACATTTGTATAGTACATGTGAATATTTTGTTTGCACATGTATATAGATTTTGTTACAACTGGGAACCACAGGAAAAAATCTTTATATACCCATGTATAGATATATGTAATGTATATATCTAATTATTTCAACCTTCTTTCTCTCAAGTAATTTTCCCATCAAATCTCAATAAACTTTGTGGTTTTCCTTAAGACCAAAGGAAAAGCATAATGTTAGGCTTAATGTAGCAAAAAAAGCAGCTTTTTTAGCTGATCCAACCATGCTAGCCAAAAAGAAAGTTATATTTTATGTATGGTATTTGACCATAAATGTCTTAAACTTTTCTTTTGTTTCCTGGATCAGTCCCACTGCAATAATTTCTTCTGTGTTTTTCATACATAAAGCAAGATATGGATGACAAAAAGCAAAGTGTCATCTAGGGAAAGCAGTAACTTAGCAAAGAGTTCAGCAAAAAATTATTTCTTATAAAAATTATTATTATAAAAGCTATGTGAAATCATATATTTATTTCAAATAAGATCCATAAGCCCCTGTCTTCAGGTCTGTTGCAGTCTTCAATACAATAAATATATTTTCTGTTGAAAATGACCACTTGAAAAGAATTTGTCTCTAGCTTACTGAGTAAAAAACTTGTTACTGGGCAAAAACAAATTAAAATATACAATTTTCTTTCATTGATATAGCACTTTTAAGATTTGAAGAGCAACTTTTACACATCTCATCTGAATCTTAAAATAACGCACTGAAATAAATGTTATTATTTTACACACAAGAAAATTGATGTTGCTATATGAACTTTCTATGCATTTTTCATATTTCACGATAGGTTAACCTTTATTATTGAAATCATTCATCCCTAGTCCATGGGAGATATTATTAACTCCTCTATACCTTGTTATATTCTGTTATGGATACTAGCAGCAGAATCAACAACCTGGAACCAGCAAACTACCAGCCTACTACTATTATATTTTTACAAGAATATATTTGGTTACTTACAGGGTCCCAGAGGATTTTGAGCCATATTTAAAGCTGCTTTCAGTCAAGTGGGTTAGAGTGAGAAGTAGTTCTAGAAATCACTGAAATATATTCTTAATCCATAGAGTAAACAATGATAATATGACACCCTTGTGCCTACATCATACTTTGGAAATTATCATAATCAAGTAAAAAAATAAAGGTTAATCAATCTGTGAAATTTAGAAAACAGACCTCTTAATGAAACATAACTCCACTAAGATATGTGAAGTGCTGACAGACTGTTATATAACCTTCAATTTATTTTAATAAAGCTAGAAGGGCAGATGTCATAGCTGTTCCTGGAAATCTTTTTGGGATTTCCCGGATATGTTCCCATTAAATGAAAAAAAAGCACCTACTATATTGTGCAACATATAACTGACTAATTTATATTATGTTACCTCTCATAGCTGACTCAGGTTCAGTTGTTATAAAAGGGATTCAGACTCAGCTAAGCAGCATGTAAGAGTCATATGCAAACAAGCTTCTCGATGCAGGACATCCAACAGCCTCAGGAAGGTCACATAGGTCAAGCTGATTACCTCCTCCAGCTTTGGCAAGCCAAGGGCTCAGCTGGGTTACCCAAGTTCACAACAAGCTACTGACAAGAGGCTACATTGCTTACTCATTACTAGATCAGCAAGAGGCTGTCTGGGTCTTCAGTTAACTCTACTGTGTCCTGTTTTTAAAGGGGATTTCCTAGTAAATTTCCTGGTTTACAGAAATTCAGGATATGCTCATAGATTTAATAAGAAGCAACTGTGTGAAATTAGAATCAGTTTTTTTTTTTTTCCAGAGATGACGATGCACAGTAAGAACTTGTCTCTTCAAAGGGAATGGATGCAAAATCATTTTAGAAACACCAAACTGAAAGCAACGAAACAAACTTCAATTTCTTACAACTTGATGTGTATATGTAAACATATGTAAACAAATATAATTTCAGAATGAAAGGAAATGTTCCAAAGTACAGTTCTAAGTCTTTATTAAAGACTATTGATATGTGATTTGAAATATTTAATTTCTTATGCCATCCTTTGTCACTTGAAAACACATTCTCTCATTTAATCCATGTAAAATTGGACTTAGAAAAAAATCAATCACTGTATAATAAATACAAGACAAGTAGGAATAGTATAAATTATTAACAGGGGTCACATAGAAAATTTCAAAGAGCTCATTTTTTTCTGATACACTATAATTCTTTTTTAAAAGTTTTTTTTAATTTTTCTAAATACATGCAAAGCTTGTTTTCAATATTCACCTTTGCAAAACCTTGTGTTTCAAAATTTTTCCCTTTCTCTGCCCTTATCCTTCTTCTAGAGAGCAAGCAATCTGATATAGGTTAAAGATATGATACACTATAATTCAAAGAAATAATAAAAATAATTCATGTTATCACTTTATGGATTGTAAACTGCTTTCCACACTGCAACCTTGTCAGGCAGAGTGCAAATATTACTATCCTCATTTTATAGGAGAAATTGAATCATGTTAAAGGTTAAGTCAAACTTCAGGATCATATGAACAAAAATTTCTATGATCTTCACAACCTCTCAAATTTCTCCAAAAAAGAAATTACAGGCCAAAATTAAAGCAGCTTCAATTGTATTCCTGCCCTCCCATGCGCAGAATACAAGAGAAGATTTTAAAATATACAAAACAATTATATATACCCCAAACCTGGGAAGTGAAGCTCAATTGCCCTGAAAAGTACAATCTTCTACCTTTCATCTTACTAATAGAGAGGGTAAACTAACCAATCCAAACACTCAGCATAAACTTTCAGTAAAATCCATTCTGAGATTACAGTCTTCCCCTTCCCATCTTCTAGTGCTATGAATTCTAAACTACAGGCTGTATATATTTGCATTGATCACAATAGCTTCATGATGACCTCAGCCTTTTAGAAGCTAAAGGTGGAAGCAAGTCCCCCAAACCAGGGCTGAACTGGTCAGACAATTAAGAAACGGAAGGCATGGGTAGAATACCCAGACAGGATGCTTTTTGTTATGGAGAGTGTGCAGAATTACCCTAAACTTCTGGCCTTGATGAAATGTGGTTTTGAGGGGTTTGGAACTTGAAAAGTCTATTTTTATTTGGGAAGAGAGGATGGTATTCTTGAAAATAACTGGTTCCTGGGGGAGTGGGACAGCATGAATCCATGAGAAGGAGATTTTGAGACAGATAATGAAAATATTAACCAAGGCAAATTATAGATTAACAGCTAGTTGCATAACAGGAGATAAGATGGGAAATGGGCTTTACCATGAGGCAGAGTCCTTTCTGACACTTGAGATAATCACCATTATTCTGGGTAAGAAAAGGGAATCCACAGGATAAATTGTATAAGGCAGTATAGGATAAACCTCCTAGAGGTGATAGTCTAGAATGGATAATTTGAGAAGTTTTGATTACAAGAGGAAAACAGAGAAAAGAGACTAATGAGATAATTATAGGAGTCATAAATCAGATAAAGAGTATTTAAAGTAGAAAGAAAGAATGAATGAATAATAAAGAGAGCAAAACAAATTATTTTTAAATAGGAGCATAAAAATGAATTTTTTTTTAAATGGAAAATGGCAGATTAGGGGCAGCTCAATATTTCTTTCCAAACAACTTTAAAATAATGTCTCAAGTAAAATTTTGGCGTGCCAGAGTCAACAAAAAGTCAGGATGAGACATTTTTCAAGCCTAAGAATATTTAAGAAGTTGACAGGAGAAGTCTGGGGCATCAGACTATCTAAAATGAACACATAGGATGATGGCAATAGTGACCAAGAAGAAACTTTGAAAGTTCTCAGCCCAGAGATGGCAAGTAGATCAAATTGTCAAAAAGAATGCAGACCAGGAGAGCACTACCCATGTCTATTCCAGGTTCACATCATGTTGGAAACAACAAAAACTGGCATACCCCCAACTAGCTCTGAAACTAAAAGCACAAAAAAGACTGAAGCTCAATGCCTCCCCATCCCCAGCTGAGTAGAGCCAAATTTTAACATAAAGTTCAAAGTCAGGAAATAAGTTGGATAAATGAGCAAACATTTAAAAAATAATTTGACCATCAAAAGCTAATATTGTGACAGAGAAGACCAACACAGAAATCCAAAAGACAATAATGTAAAAACAGTTGTATAAAAAAAAAGCCTCAAAGAAAAATGCTAATGGGGACCAAACCTCACAAGAATTCCTAGAAAGGATTAAAAAAAGAGAGAGATGAGTCTTAGAGGAAAATGAAGAAAGGAAATGAAAGAAGGCAAGAAAATGATGAAAAGTGAATTTATAATTGGGTAAAAAGAGGCACAAAATTGAAGAAAATAATACCTTAAAACATAATTGGTCTAATTGTAAAAGAAGCATTGACATTCACTTTAGAGAATTCCTTTAAAAACAGAATTGGTCAAATGGAATGGGAGGTATTAAAGTTCACTGAAGAAATTAATTCCTTAAAAATAGAATTGAGGAAATGGAAGGTAATGGCTCTATGAGACATCAACAATCAATCTAACAAAATCAAAATAATAAAAAAAAAAAGAAGAAAATGTATAATACAGGGGTATCTCAGAATCCATCATTAATTCGTTCCAGAAGACATGATGAGTGATGCAAATGATGAGAACCAAACGAATTTTTCCCAAAAGAAATACATCTCCAGTCTGCAGCCTAGCTATCCCTGCTCACCCAGTTCCTTAAAGGGGTAAATGGGATCTCCAGCTGCAAAGAAACAAGCCAGTCCAGCCCAGTCTGGCTCCTCCTTTCTTGACCCAATTGACTTTCTAAGAGGAATCAAGACCTTTACATTCACACACCCCCATGCCATGCAATCTCTCTTTGGGGACAGTGGGGATAGATGTGCAAATGGAAGCTATAGTCCCACACCCTCTGTTGCCCAGGGCTCTGGCTGCCTGCTGGAGCTCAGGCTTCCAGGAGTCTCGATTCTTCTGCAACTGCTGCCTCCACCTAGGTTCCACTGCTTCTCAAGTCACTGACACTATTCCTGCTGCTGCAACACAATGGCTGCTCCATGCCCCTTCCAGCATTACTGCTCTGGGAGGTAGGAGACTCTCTACTGCATCCACATCCTGCAGAAACTGCCCAACCTGCCTGCCAACTTGCACAACCTCAGCATCGTGACCTCCAGTCTGACAGTTCTGCAAACTGCTAGTTTCACAGGGGAAGGGTTGCCCATGGCAGAAGGCAATAGCAGCAGTTTGAGGAGGGTGTTGAGGCTGGGCAGTAATCCTGACCAACCTTAAACTTTACTGTTCAACTAAGACTACAAACAAGTAAGGGAGTGCCAAGCAAGCATCAAGTGCTGAAGCACATTTTCCTTGGCAAAATGAGTTGAATACTGAATTTGGAGAATTCTGAAGCAGATGAGAATTGTATTTCATCGGAAAAACTGCCTAGAAAAATAAATTATGGAGACATAATTTAAGAATTAAGAAATTACCTAAAAACCATCATAAAAAAACCTAGACAGAATCTTCCAAGAAATTCTCAAGGGAAACTACTTTGACAGATCAGATTCAGAGGGTCTATTCTATTCTATTCCTATTTTTCCATATAGAAATTGAAAGAATCTCTTGATCGCCTCCTAAGTCCTCAAATGAAAACTCCCAGGAATATCATAGTCAAAATCCAGGTCTCCCAGGATTATATTATATGTTTATATTTATATTCATATTATATAAAAGAATATATTTCAAGCACTCAGAAAGAAACAATTCAGATATAATGGAAACAATCAGTATCATATAAAATTTGAGAAAAATAATACAAATATGATAGATGCATGAATATTAAAAATGTATACATATATGCATTTATAAATATTCTGTTCTGCAAGACAAAGAAACTAGGATTAAAACCAAGAATAACCTACCCAGCAAAATGGAATATAAAATGTCACAGGAAAAAAAATGGATATTTAATGACAAAACTTCAAGCATTCCTAATGAAAAGACCAGAACTGAATAAAAAATATGACATTCAAACACAAAACTCAAGAGAAGCATAAAAAGATAAATATAAAAATAAACTGTGTATAGAAATTCACCTTACCTAATATGAGGAGTAGAGAGTAAGAGGAAAAGGAGGACAAAAAAGGAGAGTGAATTAAGGAAGTCAGTGATTAGAAGAAAAATAAGCTTCTAAGGAGGTGCAGGAAAGAGAAAGAGGAGAGAGACAGAGACAGAGACAGAAAGAGGAGAGAGAAATAGACAGAGAGAGACACATACACACAGAGAGATACAGAGACAGAAAGAGACAGAAATAGAGAGACAAAAGTAAACAGAAGAAAAATGAAATGGAGGAAAATACTCAGTACCCATAACTGTGAATGTGAGTGAGATGAACATACACAAAAAAGGAAAGCAGATAGTGGAATGGAACAGAAATGAAAATCTAATAATATATTGTTTATAAGAGACATACTTGAAAGGGAAAGTCCCACATGAAGTTAAAATAAAGGGCTGGGGCAGAATATAATATGCATCAGATAAATTTTTTTTTTAAGTGGCAGTAATAATCATGTTCTCAAAATGAAGCAAAAGCAAAAAAAGACCTAAAAAAAGATAAAGCGTTAAAAAGTACCATAGACAATGAAATAATATCAAAAAGTTTTTACATGAAGTTTCTCTTATAAAAGCCTCATTCCTCAAATATATATTGAGTATAGAATTGAGTCAAACATAAAAAAAGACTTTGACTCATGATGGAAAAAAAAATGATCCTCCTCCAGAGACAGAGCTAATAAAGTTTAAGGGCAAATTAAAGTATAATTTTCTTTGCTTGGGTAATAGGGAATATGTTTAGAATGATTAGAATGATTTCTAATATGTTATTAATAATATATTGTTTGCTTTTTCAATGGGTGGGAGAAAGGGGGAGAACTTAAAATTTAAAAATGTTAAAAAGATTAATTGGAAGGTTAAATTATTTATTTGAATAGGAAAAAAAACAATAATTAGGACTAGTTAAAGGGTAAGAGGGAAGAAGTGAATCAAGTTGAGTTGGGGAAAAGATCACCTTAAAAAGTTTAAGGTAAAACAATTATTCATAGCAGCAGAGGAGGAAAAATCATAACTTGGAAAAATCCTATTTTGTTACAATGGATAAAAATATAAACTGAAAACTCATAACTTTAAATGTGAATGGATTAAACAACACAATAAAACAGAAAGTGACAAATTGGATAAGAAAACAAAATCCTACACTCTGTTGCTTGTAAGAAACATTTTAAAAATAAAATTGAGAAATGAAAAAAAAATTACTATGAAGCAAATGAATCCAAAAAAGCTGGCACTTCAAAGCTGTCTGACAAAGCAAAAACAAACATTCAAAAGATAAAAAAGCAATAAACAATAAAATTACATTTTGCTGAAATAAACTACAGACAATAAACTATAATTTTTTTCTAAGGAAATTAGTTAAAATACTTATGTATTATTCTAACTAGGACAGTAAAATAATATACATATTTCTCAGCACTACATGAAATTTTTATTAAAAAAAAACTGACAATAATAGAGCAAAGACATTGCAAACAAATGTAGAAAGACAGATATAGTGATTACAATCTTTATTGACTATAATACAATAGAAATAGTCATTGATTCAGGGACACCAAACAAAAAAAATCTTGGCTTAAGTAATAATTTAACCAAAAATGCTAAATGAATCAATCAAACAATAAATCACAGGAAACAATAATTATTTAAAAATATGATAGTGATGAAAAATGTAGTAATACTTTTGGTATATATGTAAATAGAATTCAGAGGAAAAACATATCCTTATAAACATAAATTAACAAAACAAAAAAGAGAATTAATTTGATATACAATAAATAAAAATGTAAAATAAGCAGAAGAGGGAATATTGAGGATTTCAGGGAAAATAAATATGTTGGGAATAAATAAAAAAATAAAAATTTTATAGTGAGGAAAATGAGGAAAACAGGGGTTTAGTGACCTTCCCAGAGTCACACAACTAATAAGTGTCTGAGGCTGGATGTCAACTTGAGTCTTTCCAATTCTAGTCTGAGCAGATTAGCCATATGGGAATAATGGTTAATTAATCCATATGATCCTATTAAATAATAACCATCAAAAGATTTATTGTAAGCCCTTTTTTTCTTCCATTATCCAAATTTGACTAATTCTAGGCAGACCAACTAAATAAGTACAGATGCTAAGAGAATTTGGGGATCTCATGTCATATTCCATATTTATTACATTATATACATATTATTTACTATATTATTGAGTCTCCTCTTTTTAGGCTTTTTCAGCATAGCTTTAGTATTCAGTAGGAAAAATCTGACTTTATGTTTCACAATTATAATATTTTATACACATATAATAATTATATGTGTATGTTTCACAATTATAATCACAAGTATCACATCTAATAGCTTTTTCTTAGTTCTTATCACTCTTGGCTTTTTTTAAAGCAAGAAGAATATAGTAACATTGTCTGATGTAAGTTAAACATATGCAATTCTTTTAAACATATTTACATATTTGTCCCGTGTGGAAAAAAATCAAACCAAAAGGGGGAAAATTATATGAAAGAAAAGCAAACAAGCAGACAAAAGATGAAAATACTAAGTTCCAATCCACATTCAGTGTCCATGGTTCTTCCTTTGGAAACAGATGGCATTTCTAGTCTAGTGAAATTGTTTTGAATCCCCACATTGCTGAAAAGAGCCAAGCCCAGTTGATCATCACATAATCTTGCTGTTCTGTTACTATATATAATGTTGTGCTAGTTCTTCTCTCAGTAAAACCATTTTGAATAAAGCATTATTTTAATAGTGGTATGAAACATACATAATAATAAATCACTCATTAGCCAAACAACATTAATTGGCAAGATGAGATTACCAGTGATTACGTCTAAGGCTAACATGAGCCATATTGCATTTAAGACAGAATACATTAGTCATGTATTATTTTTGCTTTTCAATCATAGGATTTAATCTCATAATAAAAAGCCCATAAAACTATTAGCTACAACAGAAGGAAAACATACCAGATTACATTTGGGAAGTTGTACAATGCTTTTAATGAACCCGAGTGTCCTTGAAATAAAGGCTTATCTTTTAAACATCACTACGTTCAGATATAACTAGGAAGCATAGAGAACTGGTCTTCAAAGAATTAAAGCTACAGGTTTCACATGCTAAATACTTTTGGTATGTGTGTCTTTTTGTTTGATTCCTTGTTTTAATATCATAACCAGAAGATTGTTGAATATGGTTATGTCTGTTTTTATTTAGTTAAAAGTCTTCTGTGATTCTGACAACTGCATTAATGAGACCTCATTGAAAGAGAATCCTGAAGGTAGCATTTTGTTCTAGCACACCATAGAGAGCCACAGATAGTGGAGAACCCTGGGTGAGGGATAAGACCCTTTAGTCCAGTAAAAGGAACTCTTCTGACAGTGTCTGGTTTGGCTCCCCATCCTGCCCCCCCCACCAAGGGCTCTCGGCTTTCCTGAGAAGTCAGGGGCCATGACAACCTGTTTTGTAACTAAAGCAGTTATACCAAGTTGCAAAGAGACATCTACACTCAATAATTGCAAGTTGTTTATGTGATCCCCCATGCATAGTATAATTAGTGCATATTGCTTTGGTTATATAAGGGCATTAGGGTATTATATGCCCTATGAGAGAATTTGGAATAAACAGACTCCATGTTTGACCATCCACATGAGTCCCACCTCTTCATTCCTCACCTACAATCAAGAACTCTGGCTGGTACTGAGATCCTACAGAGAGCTAGTCCAGACATTACACATACCAAATTACTTTTTTAATTAACAAATACTAAACATAGTCACATCTTATATTCTCTGAACCTTTTAATCAATTTTATAGCAGGAAGTTATGGGGCCTCCTTCCATGTGGTGTCCACATATCTAGCAGAAATTCTCAGAATGCTTAGAAGGGCTTCCTATGATGGATTTATAAAAAAAAATTAAAAATTATAAAGTATGCAAAGACATAAATGGGCGTAAAACATGCTGTGACAAGGCATAGTAACATTGAAATCACCAATACTTTAATAGTGTTAAAGCATTAAATTTTCACCTTAAGAATGCTAACTATTGTTTTAAAAGTATACTGTAGTTAGATGAAAACATAATGACCTTTTGGCGTAGTGAAAAACTTCTTAGCATCAGAAAAACTGAGTTCAAATTTTAGCTTGTACATTTTCCAGTTCTGTAAGATGAACAATGTCTTCTAGACTTCCATATCCCAACATGGGTTTCAGAATACATTCTTAAGGTAACAGTGAATGGCTATTTACAAAATTAAAAGCAAATAAATTGTAATTAATAAGGTCATTGATTTCATCATGTCACTAGAAACTAAATTCATCACCATTTTGTCAATTACTAGGCTGGGAAGTCTACTTGGACTTCCAGTACTTCCAGTGGACTGAGGTCCACTTGGACTTCAATAAATTACCTGACTTTGTCTCTTGTACTATGTCCATGGATATAATTGATAGATATGGGCTTCAAAACAGTACAGTTATATAAATGTATAACATTGAATGATCAAACCAAAGGAATTAATTAATGTCTCAAAATTACTTAGGAAGAGTCTGTCCTTTTCAATATTTGCTTTGTCAATGATTTGGATTAAGACATAAGTGGCATTTAATTTATTTAATTATTTTTAATTAAATAATTGAATTTGTCTAAATTTAATTATTCATTTGATTTACTGGTTACCAAAAGCTTATACATTTTATGACAGTTTGAGGATAGGGCCTGGAGCTATGATTTCTTTGGTATGGGTAAGAAAACGCCAGTAGACCAGTATGGGCCATTAAAACTCTATAGCTTAAAGTTTTAAAGATTTGTCTAGAGGTTGAAAAATTAAGTGACTTCTCCATGGTCACAAAGCTAGCATGTGTCAGAGACAAGACGAGTTCAAATTTTCCTTGCTTTTAAACCAAATATTTGTGTACTTACTACCAAAAAAAAAAAAAAAAAAGATCTCAATGGATTAGAATGGTTCACAAAAGCTGAAAAAAGAAAGAAAAGAAAAGAAATTTAATAAAAATAAATTGATTCTACATTTGGATTTTTAAAAATAAACTCCACAGGAGAAACATGGTTTTTCTTATTCATACAGAAAATAAGTGGAATATTATCAAAATATAAGCTTGATAGAACTCAACAGTAGAACATGGCAGACAAAAAATAAGTAATGCAATGTTAAGCTATATTAAGATATATAGTGTCAGTATTATAGGAGTTCATAGTTCTGTGCTCTCTTCTTATTAGATCAAATCTATTGTTAACTTCATGTGTGGGCCCCATATTCCCTCCCTCTCCCCCATGTCCTGAAGCTATTCTAAGAAGGACATTGGGTTGTTAAATGTCCAAAACCAAAAAGATAATGCAATTTAATAATGAACCAGAACTTGAAATGACTGTGGATATTTAGTTTAAAGAATAGATGGCTTAGGGGAGGGCATGAAAGCTTTTTTCAAGTTTAACAGGAGTCAAGATCATATCATATTTGCCCTTCCTGATAGTTTATAGAGAATATGCATTCATAATCTCTAACTACTTCCAGTCTATCCAATGAAAATTTTAAGGCTGTTTTTCAAGTGATAAACAATTGTTAATGGGACTTGGGTATGTGTAAAGTGGAATAAATTATAAGAAGATTGGCAATATTATGAATGAGCTGAGTGAAGAATTATGGAATAAATTGTAAGAAGACTTGCAAAGTAGGAAGGGATTGGGTTATGAATGAGCTGAATGAAGAATTATGAGTGTAGGGAGACTAATCCCCTTAATTAGAGATCAAGTTTCCACAGTCCACTCAGTTCAGTGGTTGGGTACAAAACAAGGAGTAGTATCAGATTCTCACCCTGTGAGCTCAGCTGCAGTTCCTCAGTGCCAAGTCTTTGAATAGCTATTATGTAAAAAGATTAAGCTTATTCTATTTATGGTCCCAGAGAGAAAACTGGAGCAGTGGATATAAATTGTAGGAGGAAAGATTCATATCTGATGTTTAAATTTTCATTAAAAAGTTCTTTAAGAGTCAGAGGTTTTTCCCCATGCTAGGAGTAAAAGCTGAACAAGTAAGTTATGGCAAGATAGTATTTCTGTAGTGTCTATCCAATCCATGCAAATGATTAGATTACATGACATTTGAAGTCTTGTCCATCAATAAAATTTCATACTTTTCTGATTCCTCTTTCAGAAAGAAGTGTTTGTGCATTAATATACTGCACAATATAATAATAAAGTTGAGATATATCCTCATCTTCATTATTATTATAATTATTGTCATTATCATTATTATTCAACCCCTTCCCATTTTAGCCAAGGGAAAAGTAAAATCCAGAGAAATAAATCAATATGTTTAAGATTACATAGTGACCTAATGGAGCTAGAAAATTGTCACTTCCTTCTTCTTTCTTACGACACAATGATTCCTGATTAAAATCTTATTTCTAATGGAAATGTGATTAGTTTTTAACTATAGTAGTGCTGAAATAAGTATTTGATCATTTGGTCATGTGGTTTTTGCTCCAAACCTCCATATCCCCCTTCATGGACAATCACATTTTCAGATTTCATTTTCTCTCTCCCTGTGTGAGGGAGCAGCTGTATAATAGCATGCCCCTTTTGAAGTTATAAGGTTTAATCAATTAGTCTTTGAACACACCAAAATCATTCAATTTGCTAATTTGGTGTTGCAAATGAATGATTCCAGTATGTCCCTTTCATTTAGGTACTCAGTTAGGCCACAAACATGATTATAATGAAATAAGATGAGCTTTTTCCTCTAAGGCTTTTCTTTAGTTGTACTTTTATTGAATTGAATACATCAAAGTGAGGGAAATTATGTAATGACTTATAACCAGAGGAGTTGTTGATTCATGTCCCTAATGACTTTAGAGTTGTAAGAAAGCAGGAATATAGTTCAGATCTAACTATCTATGAATAAACATATTGCTAACTGAATAAGAAATCCATTATTCATAATATAGTGCATCCAATAATTTTGTAGGAAGGGGGGAAAGGTAATGGGGAAAATTCAAACAATAGAGAGAATTGAGGAAAGTATTTTGAAGAAAGAGACAATTAAATCACATCATGAAAAGAGGTATTCCTAAAGGAGAAGATAAGGAGAAAATGCATTCCGGATATGGAGTACTTACTTTCCTCCCCCTTCGCCATGCAAAATCATAAAAGGTCTTAGGAGAAAAAAAATGCTAATTTTGGGGAATAGGTGAGTTTTATTGTAATGTAGAGTGTATACAAGTAATGGGAAATGTCTAGAATTCTAAGCTGGGACTAGATTGTGAAGGGTTTCAAATGACAATAAAGTTTGTATTTCATTCTAGAGATGATTGGGAAGCCATTTAAGCTTTCAGAGTAGGGATTAACATGGAACTTGAGTAATGCCAGTTTGACATCTATGTAGAAAATGATTAAATGAGGGGAAGAACAGTTCAGGAAATACATTTATTTATTTTTGAAATAAATATAGTTAAGATATATTCAACGTCTGAAGTAGGCTGGCAGCTGTGTAAATTGAAAGAAGGGAACAGTTGTGAAAGATATCAGAGACACAATCCATAGGACTAGCAAATAATTGGATATGGTGGAGGGAGAAAGTTAAAGGGATGGGGATAGCCTCGATAGAAATAAGGAAATTTCAAGGATGAGTAGATTTTTGAACATATTGAATTTGAGGTTCTTATGAGAAATCCAAGAAGAGTTATTTAGAAATTGGTGAAATGTGAAATCATAGAAAGAGTGATACACAGAACTTTGATTCATATGTTTATATTCTGACCCTATTACTTACTACCTGTATTACCTTTAAATAAGCTTCTTGATTTTTATAGGATCTTATTTTCTTCATATGTCCTAGGGAAGGTGTTGGCCTAGGTGATTTCTAAGACCTCTGAGATCTTATTATCTTACATTTCTTTTATGTGGGATTAAAGCTCAGAAGAGATTGGTACTAGATATGTGGATGTCAAAGATAATAGCCCATGAGAATTGATTCAGTAATTAAGAAAAAAATAGAGAAAGTAGAGAAGATTCAGGATAAGATTGTGGATCATATTCATGCACAGGAGACAGAATATGACCAATGATCAAACAAGAATATGAAAACAAAAGAACAAATAGAAAAAAGAACTGGGAAAAGGAGAATGACAAGAAAACCCAGAAAGTAAAAAGTATTGAAGCAAAGAATGTAGCCAAGAGTTTCTAAAACTTCTGAGAGGTCAAGAAAGAATGAAGTCTGAGGAAATTCCATTAGATTTAATATGAAAAGATTGTTGGCAATTTTAGAAAATAGGGTTTCACTTTAATCTTGGGGTCAGAATGCTGATTCAAAGGACCTGAGAGAAAAATGGAATGAGCAATAATCATCATTAGGCAAGTAAGAGTGGGTATATAAAGGAAATGAGTAGTGTAAGGACCAGAGGTTAAAAGATTCAAGGATAAAGAACAATGCAAAGTTGTAATGTAAAACTGATTAATTAAGCCAGCTATACTTCAAAAGGAAAAGTGAAGCCATCACAGAGGTAGTAGTCTGGGAAAATTAGAAGAAGTGAGATGAATGGAGAATGTGACAAAGATGAAGTGAGAAACAGGAAGAAATGGAAAGATAAGGAATTGTAGTTAGTAAAAGGAGTTGAAATCTACCTTTGTTCTTCTCATTCTAGTTACTTTTCTGCTGTCTTTTCATTTCTCATTTAGACCAAAACATCATGGAGCTAAATAAGTTAAGTAACTAATTTTTACCTCAAGAAACTTAATTCTTTCAACTTAATTCACCAAACATGTGTTCCAGGTCTACTATCCATAAAATACTGTGTTATGCACTAAGGGATTTGTAAAGAAAAAGAATGCTTATTACCTGCTTTTCTGGGAATTGTGAATCTATATGAGAATTATAGAAGAAGAGCTCTGAGACAAGGCAGGAAGCCTGAAACAACAAGGCATCCTTAGGGAGACAGCAAGCAGAATGTGCCAAGTGGCACACAAGTAATTTTCCCTCTATCTTTTTTGATCTTTTTTGACTAGCTGCTATTAGTGATATATCAGGGTGAAATCGACATGCATTATTTAGTGTATATTTCCAAATTTCATTACAGAATGGTTTTAGTCATCCATATGTTTACCAATACTGTATTAAGGTGCTTATTTGCTCACAACTCCTTCAGCATTGATCATTTCATCTTTTTGGGGGAGGCATCTTTGCTACTCTGAAAGATATGAGGCAAAAATCTCAGAATTACTTTAATTTGTATTTTTCTAATTAATAGTCGCAACATTTTTTCACTTGGCTATAAATATTGTCAGTTTCTTCCCTTGAGAAGCCTGTTTCTTTAGACTATTTGTTAATTGGGGAATGGCTCTTTTTAAAAATAAATTTGGGTCAGTTTCTTGAAAATGAGACCTTTATCAGGAAAAACTTGCTATAAAGATTTTTCCACCAGTTGATTGTTTCCCTTATAAAATCAGTCTTAACAAATATGAAAATAGGTTTAAAAGAATATGTTTAACTTATATCAAATTGCTTGCTGTCTTAGGGAGGAACGACAGGGAAAGAGAAGGAGAAAAATTTTGCAAAGATTTTGCAAAGGTGAAAATTATTTTTGCATGTATTTAGTAAAATAAAATACTATTAAAATTTAAAAAATAAAATTAGATTGTTACAAAAATAAAATAAAATTAGTCTTAATAGATTTGTTTCTGTGAAAATATTTTTAATTTATCTTCAGTGATTCTCTTTATTCCTTGTTTGATCTTTTCTCCTTTTCCTATATTTGATAGCAACTTTTTCCCTATTTTTCTATATTTGTTTATAGTGTGACGTTTTAATGTAGGAATAAATTTAATTTCTTCAAATTTTTGTATGATTTTTCCGGAAGGTTTTTTAATTTTTAAAATGGTTTATTTTCATTTCCAAGTTCTCTTCTTCTCTCCATTCCCACTACCCTGCACTGGAAAGACAAGAGCATGATGCTCATTATACATATGAAGTCTTGTAAACCAAATTTCCATATTACTGAGAAAAAAGCAAGAAAAGTAAAAAAGGGGAAAAATAAATTTTAACCTATGCTCAGAGACCATCAGTTCTCTCTTTGGAGTTAAATAACTTTTTTCATTATGAGTTCTTTGAAATTGAAGTGAATCATTGTATTGCTCAAAGTTCCTATGTCTTTTACAGCTTATTGTCATTATGATATTGTTGTTAGTGTGTACATTGTTTTCATGGTTCTGCCTACTTCACTTTGCATCAGTTTATATAGATTTTCCAAAGTTTTTGTAAAAACCATCCTTTTCATCATTTTACAGAACAATAGTATTCCATTACCATCATACATTATATATCATTCAGTTATTTCACAATTGGTGAGAATCCACTGTTTCAAATTATTTTGACACCAAAAAAAGAGCTGCTACATACATATTTGTACCTATGAATCTTTTCCCTTTTTTTTTGATCTCCCCAGAGTATAGACCTAGTTGTGGTATTGTTGGGTCATACGGTATATAGTCTTTGGGATATAGTTCCAAATTGTTCTCCAGAATTGTTGCACCTTTTCATAGCTCCACCAAAAGTACATCAATGTACCTATTTTTCTACATCTTCCCTAGCATTTGTCGTTTTTTTGGTCATCTTAGATATCCTGATATAGTTATGATATTGGTATGATATATTTCAGAGTTATTTTAATTTGCATTTTTATTATTATTAGTGATTTTGAGCATTTTTGTATGACTTGTGATAGTTTTGATTTCTTCCTCTAAAAACTGCCTATTTGTATCCATATTTCTAGAATACTTGTCAGACATTAATCTCTTATTCTTATACATTTGGCTTACCTACCTATATATTTGAGAAATGAGACCTTTATCAGAGAAACTAGTTTCCAACATTTCTTCTATTTTTGGGATTGCATTGCTTTTACTTGTGCAAAAACTTAAATTTTATATAAACAAAATTATTCATTTTATTTCTTTTGATCCTCTCTATTTTTCACAAGTTTTTAATTTATAGATGAGAAACCAAGGTCCAGAAAAGTAAAACAGCTTATCCAGATGAGCTTGGATAAGAACTAAAGTCCTTTTGATTCCTACTATAAGATATTCTTACTTATACCCAGCTGCTTCTTGTGGTGTAGTTGAGGCAGAGAGTGGGGGTAGGGTGGGAGGAGTTTAACACAATAACATAATTTGATTTAACACAATTTATTTAATTTAACAGAATTGATATATTTTTGTGACATGTATATAATACATGCTATAGAAATTTAGTCCATGTTTGAATACATGGGAGCGGAGTTCCAACTCAGACCTGCGGAATGGATCTCCTTTTGTGAGAGAATGATACAAGGAGACTGTGAGGCAGTTGCTGTTCCCTGACCTCTCTGACTGAAAGGCTGTTGCATTTTATGACCTCTCTCCTCTTCCCTCTGCCTCCAATTTATCTCATTCCCAGTCCTTAATACCTATGTCAGCAAAGGCTTGCAACTCCTTCAGACTCAATGATCCACATTTGTGGAGGCTCTCAGAGAATTGACCTGTCCCTTAACAGGCACACATTAGGATCAAAGAATTATCAAATCAAAAGCTGGAAAAGTACTTAAAATTACCTCATCTTAATTGATTACTATTGTTGGTAATAGTAGGCAAAACTTTTTTTTCATAGTATCACAATGGACAGGGAAAAAGACTTCTGATTACATTGATATAGATATAGATGATATAGATATAGATATAGATATATTCCCCAAGTGAGGAAACTATCTGTACTAATGCAAATTGGCATTTTCTCTGTAATTTGACTTAGAAAGTTGCTTAGAGCACTGTGTCTTGCCTGGGATCATAGTTAAATGACTTGCCCAGAGTCACACAGCCAGTATGTGTCAGTGGCAGGATTTGTACCCAGGGTTAGCTCTTCATCACTACATTAGTGTAAACTTGAGTAGGTCATAAGATCTTTCAAATCATCTAGTCCAATTCATTCTTTTTAAGGATGAGTAAAATGACTTCTTTGAAAGTGAAAATAACTTGCTAAAGTCACACACATAGTAGAGGGCTTAAGAGAGGCAAATTGACTTACAATGCATCTTGAGAAATGAATAAAATTTAAACCTGAAGAAAAGATAGGCAAAGAAATAATTGGCAGAATTATTGAGACTGAACTGACTGAAGTAAACTAAGAACAATTACTCTATCAATTGCTAGAAAATGGTAGAATATCACAGTTTTGTAACTAAATGGGATTAAAGGGCATAATCACAGCAGATCATTTGGTGCCACTTAATACTAAGTGAATTAAGCATTATGAGTAGGACTTTCGACCTTAAGAGAGCTTTTGGAATACAAATAATAGTACATTTCAAATCTCTGGTCTTATTCCAAGCATACCTTGGGAGACTGCACTGAAATGATGTATATTAACTTGATATGAGCATTTAAAGGCAAATATGATTTTTGAGAAATGTGGAAAAGGAACTACTTCAATTATTCCATTATATTTAGAATCACTCACTCAAATATCATTATTCTTTTACTGGTACATTTTCCCCTTAGATTAAATGAATGACCTATTTACACATTCATTCTTTAATAAATGTGAATATGTTGCTCCAGCATATTATGAATCCTACTCATAATGTTGCTTTTTGGAAGTGGTTTATAGGACAATATGACTTTTTTAATGTTTTATTCATTTTGAAGTTAAACATGAAAATACCAAAAAAAAGAACATTTCCATGTGCACAGTGAAACAAAAAGAGAAGATTCAATATAAAATAATTCATTTCAGACTGTTTACATTAAAAAAATGTAATAAATGTTACACATTATTTTCAAAGCTATCCTGATTTTCTGTGATTTCTTCTAAGTTTTCTTTTTTTTTCCTCTATTAAGCAATTTTTATTTTTTCTCCGTTCCTACCCACCTAACCCTAAAGAAGGCTACAATTAAATACTCTCTCACACATACTTATATGCACCCATACATATGCACATATACATACACATATATAAATACACATATTTATATATGTAAAACCATACTATACATATATTTATCACTTCTTTCTCTGTAGGTAGATAACATCTTCCTTCATAGATCTTTTGTTGTTAGTGTCAGTATTATAACACTCAAGATAATTTAGTCATTCAAAGTTTTCTCAGGATAATATTTCTGATATTTCATGAAAGTATTTCCCTCATAAATCAGTCAGCTCATTGTGGGATATAAAGAGAGCCTTTTCCCTTCATTTCTTACCTAGCCTTTATCACTGAATAAGTGTTACCTCAGACAAACTAAGACCTGGGAAAGAGCTTAAAATAGGACAAGGTCTTTCAGTTCGTCCTGGGCTATCTCTAGAAAAATCTATGTCTTGCCACTACATCTAGATGGCTCTGGAGGAGAGAGTAAAGCTTGTGATTTGCACAGCCCAGCCTCACTTACATCTAATTCACTTTCAAGTCAAATTATTACCTTCTTGATATCACTGATTCTCTTGGAGAATGAAGCACAAACAAACAATAGCAACAACAACAATTTTATAGTACGGCAATATTCCATCAGAATCATATATCACAACTTCTTTAGCCATTCTCTAATTGCCAATCTGATAGATGTGGATGATATCTCAAAGTTGTTTTAATTTGCATTTATCTAATCAATAGTATTTTAGAGCAGTGGTTCTCAAAGTATGTATAGTCCAGAGAATCTTGGAGGTCTCTGAAACCCTTTCAAAGAATCTGCAAATGCAAAATTAATTTTTACTTCTAATATGGTAAATATCTATAAATATATCCCACATTAACAAACACTCTTGGGACAGAAGCTCAATAATTTCTAATACTATAAAGATACTGAGAACGAAAGTTAAAAAACCACTGATTTAGAGCATTTTTTCAAATAATTACACATAGTTTTTATTTCTTTATCAAAAATTGCCTTTTCATATCCTTTGGTCATTTATCAATTGGGGAATGACTAATTTTTTTTAAAATTTTAACAAAGTTATTTATATTTGAAAAATGGAATCTTTATCTGGGAGACTATCTATAATTCCTCTCCCACCCACACACCAATTATGTTTTCCTTTTGATTTTGGTTACATTGGTTTTATTTGCATAAACCCTTTTTAACTTAAAGTAATTAAAATTATCCATTTTGCACTTTATAATGTTTCCTATACCTTCTTTATTCATAAATTGTTCTATCCATAAATCTGATAGGTAATATACTCCATATTCTTCAAACTTTCTTGTGATATCTCTCTTTATATCTAGCCATGTATCCATTTTGACTTTGTCTTGATAAATGGTTTAAGATATTGATCTATAATAATCCTCCTTTCTTTACATTTTTATTAGTTTCTTTGAAATTCCTGACCTTTTGTTTTTTCAAATAAATTTGTTATTATTTTTCCTAATTCAATAAAATAATTTGTTGGTAATTTAATTACAATGGCATTGAATAAACAGATTAGTTAAATTCAATTGTTATTTTTATTACATGGACTTTGCCTAACATTGAACAATTAATATTTCTACAATTATTGAAATCTGACTTTATATATAGAGAGAGTGTTTTATAAGGATGTTCATGTAGTTCCTAGGTCTCTTTTGGCAAGTATACTCACAGATATTTTATCCTGTTTAGAGTTATTTTTATATAGAGTATTGTTTACTGTCTCAATTTCTTCTTGCAGAATTTTGTTGGTGACATAAAAATTTTTGATTTGTGTGAATTTATTTCATAGTCTACTATTTTGCTAAAGTTAATGCTTGTTCCAATTAACTTTTTAGTTGAATCCTTAGGATTTTCTAAATACGTCATCATATAATCTGCAAAAAGATAAGTTATTATGTCACTTCCCATTCTAATTCCCTCAATTTTCTTTATCTTCTCTTATTGCCATTGCTGGCATTTTAAAAGCAATATTGAATAATTTTGGTAACTGTAATTTAGCTTTAACATTGTCACAGATAAAGATTGCTACCACTCCTTTTTTATTAGTATTAAATTACACTCTACCCTTTTATATTTAACTCGATGTGTAGCTCTTATTTTTGTTTCTTATAAACAACATATTGTTAGATTCTGTTTTTCAATGCAGTCTGCTATCTTGTTTTTATTTTTTGAGTGGATTCATCTCATTCTCATTCAATATCATAATTAC
This sequence comes from Sminthopsis crassicaudata, assembly GCF_048593235.1. Classification (NCBI taxonomy): domain Eukaryota; kingdom Metazoa; phylum Chordata; class Mammalia; order Dasyuromorphia; family Dasyuridae; genus Sminthopsis; species Sminthopsis crassicaudata. The sequence goes on from NC_133619.1 coordinate 253,230,501, forward strand.
TAGTTGTGTATTTTCCTCCATCCTATTTCCCCTCACTATTTATCCCACTTGATCTATTTATCATATGTGTCCTCATTAATCTAATTTATTTCTAACCACTTCTTTGCTCTCCTATTCTTAATTTACCTATTTCTCTTATTCTTCTTTTCTCTTCTCTTTCCATCCTCCTACTTCATGATTTATATATTCTTCTAAAAGTCTTTCCCTCATCTTATTTCTTCATCCTCTTATATTTTTATAAATTTAGAAGACTTTTACACCCTTCCAGATGTATGTATTGTTCCCTATTTAACCCAGTTTCAATGTGAATAAGATTCCAGCCCTACTTCCACTGTACTATTTCTTCCATTAAAGCCTCATTTGTTTGGTAATTCCTTTTTACCTCTTTCTACCCAATTTTATTTTTTAAAATAATCTTATCATACTTAATATATACACAGACATTTTATCTATACATGATCTTTCAAAACAGTAATGTTAACAATATTAAGAATATAGTTAACATTTTCTCACATAAGTAAAAAGTTTGACCTATTAAGTTCCTTATAAATGGTATTTAATGTTTACTTTATGTTTTATCTTATTTTTGATCTTATATGTCCAGTTTTCCATTGAACTCTGCTCTGGTCTTTTTGTCATGACTATCTGAAAGTATTTCAATTCATTAAATATCTCTTTTTAAAGATTATTCTCAGCTTTTCTGGATAAGTTATTCTTGATTGCAAATCCAGCTCCTTTGCTCTTTAAAATATAATGTTCCAAGTCTTTAATGTAAAATTTGCTAGCTCTTGTGTTGTCCTGACTTTGGCTTTACTATATTTAAAATGTTTCTTTTTTCTTGCTGCTTGGAATATTTTTTCTTTAAAAAGAGACAATAAAACTTGGCTATGATATTCCTGTAAGTTTTCATTTTGAAGTTTCTTTCAGGTAGTGGTAAATGGATTTTTTTTCAATTTCTATGTACCTCTCTAGTCTAGTATTTCAAGGTATTTTTCCTTAATAATTTATTATAATACTGTACTAGACATTTTTTAAAAATCATAACTTTCAGGTAGTCCAACAATTCTTATATCACCCCTACTCAATTTGTTCTCCAGAGCAGTTGTTTTTCTAATTGGATGTTTCACATTCTCCACTATTTTTCATTTTTGAAAATTTTGTTTTATTGTTTCTTGGTGTCTTATAACATTTTCAGCTTTCCCTTGCTCAATTCTAGTTTTTAAGGAATTATTTTCTTCCTTAATTTTTTTAGATTTATTTTTCTACCTAATTGACTTCTCATAATTCTCTTGATTTTCTTGGATTTTTCTTGTTTCCCTAATTTTCCCTAATCTCTCTCATTTGATTTTTTAAATCCTTTTAATTTCTCCCAAGAACTCTTTTTGATCTTGTGACCATTTGACTTTTTTCTGAAATAAGAATGGTTATTTTAGCTTTACCTTCTCCAGAATATTAGGTTCTTGCTCCTTTGCTTATTCATTGTTATTATTTTTATCACCATTTTAGTTACTTATTATTAGCATCTAGTTCTGAATTATGGTGAATGATGCCTCAATTTCAGGTTTTACCTATTTTTTGTTTTTTAAATTTTGTATGGGATCTCAACCTAAGGTACTTTTCTCTGCCCTTAGGGCACAGCTTAGGGCCCCTAGCAATAGCTGTCAAATTCTTGCTCCCTGTGTTCCCTTTGGAGGCTGCAAACTTAACCACTTTCACAGTCTCATCTGCTGTGGAACCAAAACTGAAACTGTGACTGCTCTTATTGACAAGATCTCCATCTTTCTGCTGTATTACTAGACATGTGCTCGCTCCTCCTGAGGTTAGGAGTGAGCCTAGTCGACACACCTGGTTGTCCATAGATTTCAAAAGGTGCTTCAATCTTTCCATATTCAGCTATCTGACCCTGAATCCAAGTCTGCCACTCCTGACCCAGCTGGCCCCAGGTCTTTTTTGTTGATTTTTGTTGATTCCCTGGAGGTGTTTGAACTCAGTTTGGATATTAAGGATATTAAGATCCTTCCCCGTTGTCTTAGGAAGACAACTGCTTTCCTTTTGTTTTTGATTATTTTTCTTTCTCAAAATTCCTTTTGAAACAATATTTTTATCATGTTCATGGGAGAATTTCAAAGGACCCAGTGTTTCCCAACTTACTCTGCCATCTTCCCAGAATTCTCTCTCAATACTTTAATAAGCTATGATGTCATTTCTGCGGATATATTTGTAAACTTAGGTGATGTGAAAACACATGATGCAGAAAAAATGCTTTTAAAAAAATAACCCAGAATTATTTTAGTTGAAAAAATCTCAGAGGGAAAAGCTAATCTTAAAATTTACAAAATTGATAATTTGATGGATCTCTAATATCATCAGTCTACCCAATAGTAGGAATTTTAATATATTCATGCCCTCTCTTACTATTCAACCCCCATTTGTAACAAAAACAGTCCAAAAGTAACTATAACTATAAAAACTTGATTTTTTTGGTCTTAAAGATAATGCCAGATGTCTTGGTGTTTTCCCAGAAGTTGAAGTTATACTAGATATGTTTTTCCCATTAATTTTAACTTTCAACTAACAGGAGGAAATCTGAATTCATGAGCTCAACTCAAGGACATAGAGAAGTAGCTTTAGGCAGATGCAGATTCAGTTATAAAAAGCATTATGCATAAGATCAATTACATTGTAGAATCCATACGATAGAAATCCATGCATCAAAAATTAAAAGTAATATTAATTTTTATCTTTTTGTAATGTCTAGTCAGCCAATCAGTCAATAAATATTAAGCACCTATTATGTGCCAGGCTAAGTGTTGGAAATTTTTTAAAAAGAGGAAAAAGACATTCTCTACTCTCAAGAAACTCACAATCTATACTTTTTTGATTGTAGCCAGCTCCTTGAATGACATACATATGCATATATCATATTTATGTATACATTTACATGTGTGCATATGTGTGTAATCATCTCTCAGCTATTAACAGGGACCATAGCTTCAGTGTCACATTAGAGTTCTATATATTTTTTGCTAGTCGCAGCTGACATCACTCATCCCTTTTAAGTATCTTCAAAATCTTTGCTTTAATAATAATAGATCTTGGCAGACCACTAGGAGGTAGGGGTGAAGTGAAAGAGAACTTTATTGCTAGATAGCACATATTTATACCCCCCTGAGGATCCAGGGGAAGGGGAGGTCCTCTAGGAACCTGGCATAATGGGATTGGCCTGAGAAGAAGGAGGGAGGCGTGCTAGGCTTTGAGAGCACTAAGGAGGGAGACGTGGTACCTGGGGTCAGACACCGCCTCTTGGGGCTATGCCCCACCTCCACGTTGAACTCCCCTATGCCTCAGTACCTCTCATCAGTCACGTCCTCCCACATGCCTTGAGCCACATTCCTTGCTCCCAGAGGCTTTTTAACCCTTACAGATTCTCCCTCACCTTCATCCAGAGACTCAGGATCAAGAGATCTTTTTTTTCCAGGCAAATTCACATTCACCATAGTTATAGTTTCACTTCCCTCCTGTCAAAGTACTTCTGGGCAATTCTGCCCCTACATTCCTCAAACTCTTTCTGGGAAGGAATTTTCTTAATTTAGAGGGAAGGAGAGCTGCCAGTTGAGAAGGATTCCAGTCATTTTTTGAAGTTATATGTGACAAGGGGTGAACCCGAAACTCTCTCTCTAAAACTCCTTCGAGGAGAAAGTCTCCTTGAATCCTGACCTCTGCAAAAGACCCCAACTGAGGGAAATAGGATAAACAGCTTCATTCTGTTATCCTGAGAGAAGGGCACACCTCCATTGATAATATCACTACTGATTAAGCTCTCTGTAGAGGTAAAGCTTAGTCATTCAGTTCCAAGATTCTCTATTCTAATTCCAGTTCAAGCTGCACCCAGCCCCCATCAAGAGCAACCCCCAGCTTGTAGCCAAGGCTTCAATTATAAAATAAGCCAACTTGGGCCTCAGTCCTTGCAGAGGACCTCATATGCCATGCCAAGTAACGTTTCTCCGTAGCGTAGCAGCAACCCTCTGCCTGATGAAATGATATTCTCTTTCAGCGTTACCCTCTATTTATCTTTCTCACCTATTTCCCTAACAAGACTTTATACCTCTCTGTCGGGATTTCTCTGCTAGAAACTTTACTTTTCTGCCAGGACCTTGCCACTAAGGTCTTTCTATTCATGCATAGCAAAGGCTGACTTCCCAATGCCAATAATAAACTTCTTTTACCAGTCTAGCTTTTCAGGTTTGTAAATTCCTTTATAAAGGACCTCTGTTCCACCATAAGGGGTTCCCACAACTCCCTGCCCTACACCAAATCCTAGGGGGATCTAGGGGAGCCAGACCTCTTCATTTGGTTCCCTGAATCCCGGACTTGCCATTTATCTCATCATTTAACTCCCTGACCACCAGGAACCCTAACCTCATCATATGGAGTACTGTGAAGAAGGTACATGAATAAGGAAAGGCTAGAAAAGGTCAATAGGATCATAAGTAAAAACAATCTATTCTTAGGTAAGTTTTCCCATAGACACATGTTCCCATAATTTCTAGTGAATCTGGCTAAATGTATCCCTCAGGATTGAGGACTTTATAAGCTAAATGGAGGAAGGTTGTTGGAGCTGGAAATAGAGGTCACAATTTCTGGCAATTTTACAAACTATTCACTAAGGATGGTAACACCCAAGGGACTTAGCTAAGAACAGTATTGAATGTAACATTTCTATTTAATAATACTTTCTATCTCACCATCAGCCAATTAATATTATTGAAATCCAAATGAAGGCAGATAGTACAAGCACACATCATTTATTCACTGGCAGCTAAGACCCAGTAACATGAGCATCTGCTTTTCGAGGATGCTCTAATAAGTTTTTACTTTGGACATTTTGCTCCTCTGGAAGCTAATGGTCATTTGGTCTGACTACCCTTAAGCTGACTCTAAAGGTATCATTCTGCCTGATCTTTATGAAAAGAAACCTTTAAAAACATGGGCTCATAGGGTCACAAGACTTGTAAATGATTCACTAAATGAGAGTTCTCATAATGGCCAGGTGGAAAATGTAGTTTCTCTCAAATCCAGAAAATCCAATAAATATATGGACTTCTTTTTTAAATTGTGGGGAAAGAAGAGCCAAAAGTTTATTCTATATTTTATCTGAAATCACTGGGTTTCTCTCATCTGCTTTTTTCCTCAGATTTGATTAAGCAGGCTGGACCTAGGTGTTTTTCCCCTTAGAATTGCTCTACCCTTTTTTGTTTCTCAAATGAACCATGTGATCTAAGGTCTCTCCTAACATACCCTTATTACATTAGTTGTATGGAGGTATTCAGGGAGGATTAGAACTTCTGCTGTGAATTGCCAAGCTTTTTTTCAGGGCTGCTCATCCACCTTTTTTTTGAGATTTATTTTATGGTATTTATGTCAATCAATTACTTTAGTGAATACAGATGATTACTGATTATCAGAAAAAGAATAACTATCATAATACTAAGTTTACTAGGAAGTAGACAAATGAGGCATAAAAGTTTCATCATTCCTTCCCATTTCTGAATAGCCAGAGGCTAAAACAAAACAAAATAAAATAGCAAAGGTCTCTTTTCCAGAAAATGAATATATTTATGGAGCTTGTGGAAAAGAAAAGCTAGGGGAGAGGGGCAAAGATACAAATATTCAAAATTAAAATCATAAGTGAAACATTAAAACATAGATCAAATCGTTTCCAAGAAAATAGAAGGGAGTATCAGTCAGAAAAAAAAGGTTGTTAAATTTAAAGATTTGAATGATTTAGAAGGATAGATTTCCTACACTTGCTTAAAGACTGAAAGTCTGGATGTCAATCCTTTTTCCCTTGGTGGACAAAAACCCTAGAAGGATCAAAAGATTTTTTTTAAAAAAAGGTCAAAAGGGAAAAAAAAACAAAAAGAAAGATGTGGTTGAAAATGTGGTGAAGAAGCCTCCAAAGCTTTGCAATTGGCATCCATCCTAGCTCAGGGAATTGGTAGATACTCATCATCTGTGATGTATTACCACTAAACCATGTACAAGTAGAAATATGTTGCAATATAAACTGGAATAGGAAGGACAAAACGACAGAGAAAGCGCCTGCCACTATTTTAAAATCAGTTGGTGGTGATTAGAATGGGGGAAGCCAATTGATAAAGATTTATAAAATGCTTAGGTATTACCCTAATGAAGATGTGCCTAGGAAGTTATGAGGTCATGGCAGAAAGTTGTATAAATCTAGACACCAAGAAAGAAAAATTTTTGACACAGAAAAAAAGAAATACAAGATTACAGAATAGCTTAAGACTGATCAGAAAACAGTGGACTCGCAGATCCTGTCCCAAATCAAGAAAATTCCTTAGGTCCATGGCTACCTGAATTTTTTTTCTCCCATAGAGTTTAACTTCCCAAAGAGGTGATTTAAATGTCTTGCAAAGGAGTCACTAAAATATTTGGAATAGAAAAAAGGTAACCCACTATAAAATCATAATGAGACCTATCAGAGGTTCATTTTTATTATTCCAGATACAAGTTGACACTTATCCTTGCTGCTTAAAAAACTCTATTATAAGGTGACTTTGATGCTATCTATGTTTGGTGGCCATTATTCCTACTTTTCCACACAGGAATATTGGACTCTGTGCTTGGAACCACCCTGCATTCTGATAGATGAGCTTTCATTTTATTTTATCCATATTCCAGAATCAATTCAATTTGATTATATTTTGTTCTTCAACATTTATATTTCTTATCAGATCACCAATTTGTCTTTTAGTTTTACTCACCAGCATCCAAGACATCTTATTTTTAAAATCTTCTAATTTTTTTTTATTACATGTGTCAGTAGTACTCTGAAAATGCTGTGTTTTCCCCTATTCAGTGATGTTTTAACTACTGATTCTACTTTTTTCTTTGTTCTACCTCATCACATATTCTTGTTTGGGTATCCATAATGTATGAGTAATATCCATCTCTTCAAGAGGGCTGCTTTCATACAGAATTTGTATTGATCACCTTCATTTCTGAATTTCATTAATTGTTTCATCATCATCATTTGGGTTAAAACATAAGCTTGTTATCCACTTTTATGAAATAGTCAAAATTTTAAATAAGCTCTATTTCCTTGGAAGAAATTAGTTTTATATTTGAGCCATATCCATCCATGCTGACTTATTACTGCAATTATTGAGTCACCATATTCTCCAGTTTTAAAATATCTTTCTCTCCTTTCTTTAATGTAATTGAGACACTAACTGAATTCTGTTCATTTTTCACAAATCCTTTCAAAGATAATCCTCTATTAATAATTTTTTCATTTCCATCAAGATTGGTTATGGCAATTGTTAGTACAATGTTCTTCTCATTTGACTTGTTTCTAACCAAAAAATACATATAAATTTAAAGGTTAAACTCATGGCATGAGAAGTTCTTCACCTTGATACTTTCAATTATTTTTATTCCTCTTGATGTTTACTAAATGGCAGGAATTTGAAGTTAACCATAAGGTTAACTGAACTGCCTCACTGAACATATGTTGTTGATTGTCCTTTATTTTTGAAGAGGAACAGTGACATTACAGGACAAGATCCTGACTTGTATGTGAATTGAATTTAAGTAATACAGAGTTGAATGAAATTGTCAGCCTCACTCTCTCTTCCCAAGTAATTAAAATCTAGTGGTGAACACCCCCAACACCAAAACTCTTTCATTGTTATGATAGATAGAAGAAATACACATAAGCATAGGGAACAGGAATCAGTTGAATATGATGGGATGATCTAAAAAATTAAAATTTATAGGTACCTAGAAGAGATACATAAGAAAGAGGTTTTACAGTGAAGGGGAAGATGGGTGAGGTGGTAGGCAGTGCTTAAATCTTATTCTCATTGGAATTGGCTCAAAGAGAAAGTTACATACACACTTAAGTGGGTATAAGCTTCTATCTTACTGTAAAGGGAAGTAAGAAGGGAAAAGGAGGGAGGGATGGTGGATATTAATAGAAGGGAGAACAAATAAAGGAAGGCAGTGGTCAGAAGTAAAAAAAGACTTTTCAGGAAAGACATGGAGAAAGAGAGACAGACAGATAAAGAGGAGGAAGAGCATAAATAAGAAAAAGAGGATGGAGGAAAATACACAGAAATCATGACAGTGAAAGTGAATGGAATAAATTCATCAAAAATATGAAAGTGATATTAGAGCGGAGTAAAAACCAGAATCTAATAATACTTAGCAAAAAAAAAATGTATTTGAAACAGAGAGATGTACACAGAGTTAAAATAAGGGGATGGAACAGAATCTATTCCACTTCAGCTGAATTTTTTTTTTTAAATGGCAGGGGTAAGCAATCATAATTTCAGACAAAGCAAAAGGAAAAATACGTTTAATTAAAGAGATAAGCAGGAAATTGTATTTGGCTAAAATGTACCATAAATAATGAAGTTATCTTGATACTAAATACATATGCACCAAATACTAAAACATCTAAATTCTTAAATGACAAATTAAGTGAGTTACAGGAGGAAATAGTAAAACTATACTAGTTGGGGGCTTCACTCTTCCCTCTCAGAACTAGATAAATCTAACAAAAAATAAACATCAAAGAATTTAAAGAGATTATTTATGACGTCAGAAAAGTTACATATGACAGACCGCTGGAGAAAATTGAATGGAAATAAAAGGATAACACCTTCTATCAATTATTTTAATAATATCTTTTAAAATTGATCATTTGCTAGTGAATAAGCACCTCACAACCTAATGCAGAAAAGCAGAAATATTAAATGCATCCATTTTGGATAACAATGCAAGAAAAATATTCATTCAATAAAGGGTCATAGAAACAAATATTAAAATTAATTGGAAATTAAATAATCTAATAATGAATAACAATTGGTTCCAAGAATAAGTCCAAGAACAATTGAAATGATCAATAATTTTACCCCCCCAATGAAAATAACACAACAAAATTTATAGAATTCAACCAAAGTAGCACTGAGGGGAAATTTTGTGTCTCTAAATGCTTACATCAATAAAATAGAAAAAGAACAGATCAAAGAATTGGATATACAACTAAATAAAATAGAAAGAGAACAAATTAAAACATCCCATTAAAAATCAAGTTAAAAATCCTGAAAATCAAAAGGACAGATAAATAAAAAAGAAAGTAAAAAAATAAAATAATACAAAACTAAATGATATTGTGAAAAATCAATATAAATAAACCATTAATTTTATTTTTTTAAAAAGAAGAAAAACAAATTATCAATATCAAAAATTAAAATAATTAATTCACTATCAATGAAGATAAATTATTTGGAACTATTTTGCTCAATGATATAATAATAAATCTAACAAGATAATGAAATGAGTAGATAATTATAATTAAAAACAACTTACACAGGTTAAAAGAAGAGGAAAAAGAAAATTTAGAAACTCTATATTAGAAAAAGAAATTAAATAAGTCATAAATGAGTTTTCTAAGAAAAAGTCCCTAGGACAAGATGAATTCACAATTTAATTCTATCAAACTTTAAAGAATAATTCATTCCAGTACTGGTGACAGCTAGGTAACTCAGTGAACAGAGCACTGAGCCTAGAGTCAGAAAGACCTGAGTTCAAATGTAACCTCAGATTAATACTGTGACTCTGAACAAGACACTTAAATCTCTCTTTGCCTTAATCCAGTGGAGAAGAAAATGGCAAAATTCTTATGCTCTTTGCCAAGAAAACCTCATGGTCAGTATTAATGTACTATATCCCCTGTGTTATAGAGTCAGACACGATTGAATGACTAACCAATAACAACTAATGGGCATAGTAATCTAGTATTTGATAAATACAGATTCAAACTTTTGTGAAAATAAGTCACTATTTGATAACAATTTCTGGGGAAAACTGGAAAATATTTTGCAGAAAACTAGGTATAAATCAACATCTCACACAGTATACCAAGATAAAGTCAAAATAGGTATGTGATTTAGACATACAGGGTGACAGCATAAATAAATCAGAAGAGCTTAGGAATTGTTTCATGTTAGATTTATGGATAAAGGAAGAATGTATGACCAAAGAAGGATAGTGAGCATTCCAGGGCATAAAATGGATAATTTTGATTATATCAAATTAAAAAGGTTTTGCACAAACAAAATTAATGAAGCAATGCTTAGAAGGAAAACATGAAACTGAGAAAAATTACAGCAAATTTTCCTCCTTTTTCTCAAATATATACAGAACTGAATTGAGTTTATAAAAATACAAATCATTCCCCAATTGATAAATGGTCAAATAATATGAACAGACACTTTTCAGATAACCTCCCCCCCCAAAAGCTATTTATAGTCAAATGAAAAAAATTTCTCTAAACTACTGTTCATTAGTAAAATACAAATAAAAATAATTCTGATGGACTATCTCACACTTATCAAATTGGCTATTATGACAGAAAAGAAAAATGACAAATGTTGGAAAGAAGGTGGGAAAACTGGAACTTTTAATGTACTATTGGTATTGTGAACTGAACCAACCATTTTGGAGAGCAATTTAGAACTATGCCAAAGAATTAGAAAATTGCTCATATCATTTGACCCAGAAACATTATTAAGTATGTACCTCAAAAATGTCAAAGAAAAAGGAAAAGGACCTATATGAACAAAATATTTATAGTGGCTTTTTTGTGTTGGCAAGGAATTGGAATTTGAGAGTACACATATCAATTGAGAAATGGCTAAACAAGTTGTGGTATGTAATAGTGATAGAATAGTATTTTCCCATAATAAATGATAGGATAGTTTCAGAAAAATTGGGAGGACTCTCTTATAATGAATTCATGCAAAGTGAAATTATCCTAACCAGGAGAAGAACAATTGTACACAAAGGAATTGTGAATGACTTAGCAATATAATGTTCCATGAAACATTTGAATGCCTTAAGATGAAAAATGCTATCTATCTCCAAAGAAAGAACTTATGGAGTATGAATGCAGATCCAGAAATTGTTCTGTTTTGTTTTTATTTTTTGGAGGGTGGACAAGACAGGTGTTTTCTTTTGCAATATGATTAATATGCAAATATGTTTTGCATAACTGCACATGTATGTATGGTTTATATTAAATTTCTTACCTTTTAGAGAAGGGAGAAAGGAAGGGAAAAGAGAATTTGGAACTTAAATTTTTGTAAATGTTAAAAACTGATTTTACATGTAATTGAGAAAATAATAATTTAAAAACCATAATAAAGAAGTCTAGAAAGGGGGAAATATAATGAATTTTGCCAACTTTAGGCTCTTCACAAAACATCTAGTTTGAAGTGTCAATAGGAATTGGAGGTAAGCTGTCAAAGGTCAGGAGACAGGCAAGGGATGAATGGGTAGATTTGAAAAGTATTAACCTAAAGAATAATAATTAAATTCATGGAAGTAGAGAGAGAAGAGTAGAAGGCCCACAGTTAGTGGGAATGAACCAAATGAAAATCAACAAAAGACACTGAAGATATACATGTCAGATAAATAGGAGAACCAAGAGAGAATAGTGTCTAGAAAAACTAAAGAGACTATTAAGGAGAAATGATTGAGAATGTCAAAGGCTGAAGAAAAAACCAAAAAGGATGAAGAATGAGAAAAGACTATTGGATTTGACAATTAAGACATTGTTGGTCATTTTGGGGAGAGCAATTTTCATTAAACATTGAAGTCAGAAGCCAGATTATAGAATTAAGAGGAAAGTTAGGGAAGAAGTGGAAGCACCTATTGTGGACAATATTTTCTTTTTTTCTTTTTTTTTTGGTTTATTTTTTATTTGGTTTATTTTTTTTTTTTGGTTATGCATGTTTATTTTGGTTATGCATGTTTATTTTTTGGTTATGCATGTTTATTTTTTTTTTGGTTATGCATGTATTTTATTTTTTTCCCCTTCTAACTCTTTTTTTTTAATTTTTAATAATTTTTATTTACCAGATATGTGCATGAGTAATTTTACAACATTGAGAATTGCCAAACCTTTTGTTCTAATTTTTCCCCTCCTTCCCCCACCTCCAGATGGCAGGTTGACTAATATATGTAAAATATATTAGAGTATAAATTAAATACAATATATGTATAGATGTCCAAACAGTTGTTTTGCTATACAAAAAGAATTGGACTTTCAAATAGTGTACAATTAGCCCGTGAAGGAAATCCAAAAGGCAGGTGGACAAAATTAGAGGGATTGGAAATTCTATGTAGTGGTTCATAATCATCTCCCAGAGTTCTTTCCTTGGGTACTGTAGCTGATTCAGTTCATTACTGCTCCATTGGAACTGATTTGGTTCATCTCATTGTTGGAGAGGGCCACGCCCATCAGAATTGATCCTCATACAGTATTGTTGTTGAAGTATATAATGATCTCCTGGTTCTGCTCATTTCACTCAGCATCGGTTCATGTAAATCTCTCCAGGCCTTTCTGAAACCATCCTGTTGGTCATTTCTTACAGAACAATAATATTCCATAATATTCATATACCACAATTTATTTAGCCAATCTCCAATTGATGGGCATCCACTTAGTTTTCAGTTTCTGGCCACCACAAAGAGGGCTGTGTGAACAATATTTTCAAGGACTTTAGCCACAGAATTTCAGGAGAACTGTAGGACAGTAATTAATGGTAATATAAAGGTCAAGTGAGGGTTTTTTTGAGGACAGTGAGAGATATATTCATGTTGGTAGACAATAGGAAAGCAGCCAATAGATAGGCAGAAAATGAAGATAAGTGAAAGTGAGTAAGGGACAAAGTGCTGGAGGATAAAATGAGTTTACTTTTGTTTGAAGGCCTTTGTTTGGCAAGGAGAAAGTAACTCTTTATGTGAAATAGAGTTAAAGTAGGAGATAGTGGTAGAAGCCTTCTGAATGATATAAATCCTTGTGGTTTGACATGGCTCTCATAAATAATGAGAGTTTCAATAGATTTGTGATGAAGAGCCATCTGCACCCAGAGAGAGAACTGTGGGAACTGAATGTCGACCACAACATAGTATTTTCACTCTTTTGGTTGTTGTTTGCTTGCATTTTGTTTTCTTTCTCATTTTTTCCTTTTTGATCTGATTTTTCTTGTGCAGCATGATATTTGTGGAAATAGGTATAGAATAATGTTTACATGTTTAACATTTGCCATCTGGGAAGGGAAGAGGCAGAAAGGAGGAAAAAATTAGAACACAAGATTTTGTAAGGGTGAATGTTGAAAATTATCCCTGTATATATTTTGAAAATAAAAAGCTTTAATTAAAAAAATAAATTGTTCTTACCTTGGTATATGATGTTAAGTGTGGGTCCATATCTAATTTCTGCCATACTAATTTCCAGTTTTCCCAACAGTTTTTTTCAAATAATGAATTTTTATCCCAAATGTTGGTATCTTTGGATTTGTCAAACACTAAATTGCTATGATTGTACCCTATTTTGTCCTGTGTACCTAATCTGTTCCACTGATCGACGAGTCTATTTCTTAGCCAGTACCAAATGATTTTGGTGACTGCTGCTTTATAGTATAGCTTTAGATCAGGTACACCTAGACCACCTTCATCTGACTTTTTTTTTCATTAATTCCCTTGAAATTCTCAACCTTTTATTCTTCTGTATGAAATTTGTTGTTATTTTTTCTAGGTCATTAAAATAGTTTCTTGGGAGTCTGATTGGTATAGCACTAAATAAATAGATTAGTTTGGGGAGTATTGTCATCTTTATTATATTTGCTCGACCTATCCACAAGTACTGAATGTCGTTCCAATTATTTAAATCTGATTTTATTTTTGTGGCAAGTGTTTCGTAATTTTGCTCATATAATTCCTAAATTTTCTTTGGTAGATGGATTCCCAAATATTTTATACTCTCGACATTTGTTTTGAATGGAATTTCTCTTTGTATCTCTTGCTGTTGCAATTTGTTGGTGATGTATAAAAATGCTGAGGATTTATGTGGATTTTTTTGTATCCTGCAACTTTGCTAAAGTTGTAAATTATTTCTGATAACTTTTTATTAGAATCTCTGGGGTTCTCTAAGTATATGGGTCCATGATTTAGGCATAAAGAAGGAGATCATAAATAGATTAGAGGAACAGAGGATAGTTTACCTCTCAGACCTGTGGAGGAGGAAGGAATTTATGACCAAAGGAGAACTAGAGATCATTATTGATCACACAATAGAGGATTTTGATTATATCAAATTAAAAAGCTTTTGTACAAACAAAACTAATGCAAACAAGATTAGAAGGGAAGTAACAAATTGAGAAAACATTATTACAGTTAAAGGTTCTGATAAAGGCTTCATATCCAAAATATACAGAGAATTGATTTTAATTTATAAGAAATCAAGCCATTCTCCAATTGATAAAATGGTCAAAGGATATGAACAGATAATTTTCAGATGATGAAATTGAAACTATATCCACTCATATGAAAGAGTGTTCCAAATCATTCCTGATCAGAGAAATGCAAATTAAGACAACTCTGAGATACCACTACACACCTGTCAGATTGGCTAAGATGACAGGAACAAATAATGCTGAATGTTGGAGGGGATGTGGGAAAACTGGGACACTGATGCATTGTTGGTGGAGTTGTGAAAGAATTCAGCCATTCTGGAGAGCAATTTGGAACTATGCCCAAAAAGTTATCAAACTGTGCATACCCTTTGATCCAGCAGTGCTACTACTGGGCTTATAATCCCAAAGAAATACTAAAGAAGGGAAAGGGACCTGTATGTGCCAAAATGTTTGTGGCAGCTCTTTTTGTAGTGGCTAGAAACTGGAAAATGAATAAATGTCCATCAATTGGAGAATGGTTGGGTAAATTATGGTTATATGAATGTTATGGAATATTATTTTTCTGTAAGAAATGACCAGCAGGAGGAATACAGAGAGGCTTGGAGAGACTTACATCAATTGATGTTGAGTGAAATGACCACGACCAGAAGATCACTATACACTTCAACAATGATACTGTATGAGGATGTATTCTGATGGAAGTGGAAATCTTCACTTAAAGAAGCTCCAACTCACTTCCAGTTGATCAATACTGGACAGAAACAACTACACCCAGAGAAGGAACACTGGGAAGTGAATGTAAACTGTTAGAACTACTGTCTTTCTACCCAGGTTACTTATACCTTCGGAATCCAATTCTTAAAGTGCAACAAGAAAATTTGATTTACACAGATATTGTATCTAGGTTATACTGTAACACATGTAAAATGTATGGGATTGCCTGTCATCTAGGGGAGGGAGTAGAGGGAGGGAAGGGATAATTTGGAAAAATGAATACAAAGGATAATGTTATAAAAAATTACTCATGTATATGTACTGTCAAGAAAAAATGTATAATTATAATAAATTGTTGCTGTTTGTCCTTCATTTTTGAAGAAGACCAATGGCAATAGCTTAAGATGCAGTGAAAAACATATTTGATGCTTGGCTAAGCTCTAATGCTCCATGCTCATTGTAAAAACTTGTTTTCATCTGATCATTCTTCTATGAAATATCTTCATATGTTCAGTATAGACACCTCGCATTGTGAAATCATAATCAAACAACTGCCATTTATGGTACCATTTACTAAGCATATGCTATATATAGACCAGGCACGTTGGATGCAAAGAAAGACAAAAACTAAACAGTTCTTGCTCAGAAATAACTAATAGTCCAATAATAAGCAAATATGTGAAATAAGAAGGAAAGAAGACAGAGTTCTTAGTGAATTGCCACAATTTTTTCAGGAAATTATGAATCAAAGTTTTCAGCTGAGAGGAGGGAGAGAAAATGAGTCATGAATATTTTTGGAAACTTCACTGTGGTGAATGGGGTAATGAGTAAATTAGGAAT
Source organism: Sminthopsis crassicaudata (assembly GCF_048593235.1). Taxonomy (NCBI): domain Eukaryota; kingdom Metazoa; phylum Chordata; class Mammalia; order Dasyuromorphia; family Dasyuridae; genus Sminthopsis; species Sminthopsis crassicaudata. The sequence continues at coordinate 253,246,346 of NC_133619.1, forward strand.
GTATAAAACAACTGCTTATTAACAATGATGGTCCGGTTGAGGTTATATAATAAATTTGGAGTGGTTTGAATCAAAGCAATTACATAATATTCTCTTTCTTTTAGCCACCTTTGTGTAGAATCAAGGGTAGTGGATGGTGAGAACCATCTAAGATTGAGAGTTGGCAGGACATAATTGAATGTCATATCAATATCATAAAGACTCAAGAGAAGAAGATAATATAGACTTGAACTAATTTGCCAAGAGATCAAGATGGGGAAAGAAGGAGATTGTGATTAGAGCAAGAATAATGGCCTAGGACAGAACAGAGGGGATCATGGATAGAAGATCATGATGTAGATGAATTACAACATGTGATATTGGAGCCTACACTTAGCACTAATATTGCATGTGAGAAATGGACTTCAAATTTATGAGAAAGATATGTTGTTAATATTCTTATATCTTTCTTAACAATTGTTTTTACCTAGGTATAATTATATTCTCTGGATGACAGAGTCAAGGAGGAGCTGAGTAGAGTAGTGGAGGCTCATAATCTATAGTTTTAAGAGTAGTTACACGGGGCAGCTAGATGGCACAGTGGATAGAGCACCAGCCCTGAATTCAGGAGGACCAGAGTTCAAATCTGGTCTCAGACACTTAACACTTCCTAGCTGTGTGACCCTGGGCAAGTCACTTAACCCCAGCCTCAGGAAAAAAAAAAAAAAAAAAAAAAACAGTAGTTGCACATGCATAAACTATCCTGAACCTAAAATAGTTATGCTCCATGGGACCCAATCTGTGAGTTAGGGAGATAATCTATAAAGGATATCACATAAATAAATAACAAAAGTATAAGGAAGTTTATATATTTTATGTTTATATCTAGAGTTTTTATTATTAAAGGCCTAATAATAATAATAATAAAGGTAGCTAAGCTTTAGGGGAAGCTAAAAGATTCCTAACAGTAAAGAGAGAGAACATTCTTTTGTAGAAGGAATTATCTATATAAATGCATCTATATAAGAGTGCTATGTGTAAAAAAAAAAAAAAATCAAGACCAAGTTGCTGGACAATAGAAAATATGCGAAGAGTAAGGGATAAAAATCCTAATAAAAGTAGCTTGGTTCCAAATTGTGAAAGGCTTTACACCATAAGCAAAAAAGGTTTCATTAGATCCTAGAAACTATTATTTCTAGAGTCACTAGAACTTCTTAAGCAGGGAATTATATAATCAGCCTTTTATGTGAGGACTATCACATTGGTATTTGCATGAATTGAAAGGAAGAGAAATCTGAGAAAGAGAGCTCAATTAAGAAACTATTGAAATAGTCTTGGGCAAGAGGTCTTGCAGGGCTAAATTTGGGTGGTGGCTCTCCAAGGGCAAGATCTTGATCTTTATATACTCCCCAGTACCGTATATATAGAAGTTGCTCAAGAAATATTTAAGTGAGTAATTGAAACTTAATGGCCTACAGTGTGTTAAAAACATTTATGATTTAAAGAATTGAAATACAATAGCTGCCTATGAAATTTTGAAATGGACACTTTTTAATACTGTAAATATTTGGAGTGTTCACTTTATATTTAGTTAACCTTCTCTAAAATAACAAATTATTTTATAAATACAAATAATTTATAAATACTTCCTTGACAAGCTGACTAGATAGCCTAAAACATCTGCATGTTTAGCATTCATAAAATCATAGATTTTGAACTGATTTCCTGAAGAAGTTTGGACTTGTTCAAGATGATTCAAGTAGTAAGTGATAAAGATTAGATGCAAACATTATCCCCTCAGATTAATAGCCAGAGTTCTTTTTACTTCATTTTGATTCCATATATTTTTCTTTTAGCTCTTGATTTTAATTGTTTTAATATAATGAATTAATTTAGAGTTCACATGGATACCACATGTATTTTTATAGGTATTTATCATTTTTTGTTAATGAGCTCATTTTTTACTTTTGCTGATCTCCACAAAATACATAATCATTTATAATCATAACTCAAATGGAAGCTAGTGGGACTTTTTACTCCCAGAACTAGACAGAGATAGTTTTACTATTTTAATTTAAAATTTGTATGACATAACAATGAGTCCCTTATATAAGCTCTCATCATATCATGACTGTATTATTATAGTAATTTGGTATCCCTGTCTCCATTTCAATCCATTAGTCATGCAGATATCAAACTGATCCTCCAAAAACATAATTCTATCAGTTCCCTAATCAATCAGCTTCATTGTCCCTTCTACTGCCTCTAGGGTCAAATAAAAGTTCTGTTTGGCTACTAAAACCCTCCTGGCCTCTTCCTACCTTTCTAGTTTTCTTATATCTTACACCCCCTTATGCTTTGTAATCCAATGACATTGACCTCCTTGCTATTCCTCATACATAAGACACTCAGTCTTACCAAGTCCAAACCTTTCACTGGTTGCCTCTTATTCCTGAAACACTTTCCCTATCCCCATTTCTTGCTTGCTAGCTTCCTTAGCTTTCCTCAAGTCTCAGCTAAGGTACTGTCATCTAGAAGAATGTCCAATCCTCCTTAACTTTAGTAGCTTCCTTTTGAAATTATCTCCAATTTACTTTGTTCCTACCCTGATTGTATACTGATGATTGGAACATGCTGCCTCCCCTATTACAGTGCAAGTTCCTTAAGAGATGGGACATTTTCCCCTCTTATTTTAATCCTCAATGTTTAGTAAAATACCTGGAGCATAAGTGCTTAAAATGATTGTGATTGTTGACTAAATAGTCAGAACAAAAACAAAACAAAAAAACACCGAATAACTCATTAAACAAAATGTCATAGGTTTTGATGGCAAGGAAAATTAAACATCACATTTTAGGGGATTGTTATTTTGTCTATCAACAAACATTTTTAAATTTCCTTCTACAATTACTGGGGTTTTGAAGCAAAAAACAAATTTTAGTTTTTAGGAGATCACAATGTATTGAAATAAACAAATGTAAACAATGATGTATAAACAAACTATATCCAGGATAAATGAAAAATAATCAAAGGAGGAAAGATATTAAGAATTGAGAATGACTTTGCAGAAAGTAGAATTTTGTCTGGGAAACTAGGAAGTAGAAATGAAAAAAGAGAGAGCATTCCATGCATGAGGGACAACCAATATAAAAGTTTAGTCAGAAATGGAGTGTCATTATTTGAAGAACAGTTAGGAAGTCAATATTACTAGCAGCAGAATATGTGGGTAAGGTATACAAATACTAGAAAGTTGAGTGGGATTAGATTATAAAGAACTTCAGAGGATTTTATATTTGATATTGAAAGTAATATGGAGATACTGAAGTTTATAGAGTTGAGGTGGGGGTGGGATGTGGAAGTAATATAATCAGACCTGTGTTTTAGGAAAATCTCTTTGGTATCTGAAGAAGGGATGGACTGGCATAGAAAGAGATTTGTGACAGATGGAGGAACTATTCCAATATCCAGTTATAAGGAGATAAGGGTTTGCACTGGGATGGTGGTAGGATCACAGGAGTAGAGAGCATATTTGAGAGATGCTATAATGCAAAAATCAACAAATTTATTTTAACATCTGATTGGATATGAGATGTGTGAGTAAATGAGGAGTTAAGGGTGACATCTAGGTTGGGAGATTAATAAACTGGGAGGGTAGTGGTTCCCTCCCTTTCTCTCTTCTTCCTCTCCTTTCTCTTCCTTCCTTCCTTCCTTCCTTCCTTCCTTCCTTCCTTCCTTCCTTCCTTCCTTCCTTCCTTCCTTCCTTCCTTCCTTCCTTCCTTCCTTCCTCTTCTTCCTTCCTTCCTTCCTCTTCTTCCTTCCTTCCTTCCTTCCTTCCTTCCTTCCTTCCTTCCTTCCTCCTCTTCTTCCTTCCTTCTTTCCTTCCTTCCTTCCTTCCTTCCTTCCTTCCTTCCTTCCTTCCTTCCTTCCTTCCTTCCTTCCTTCCTTCCTTCCTTCCTTCCTTCCTTCCTTCTTTCCTTCCTTCCTTCCTTCCTTCCTTCCTTCCTTCCTTCCTTCCTTCCTTCCTTCCTTCCTTCCTTCCTTCCTTCCTTCCTTCCTTCCTTCCTTCCTTCCTTCTTTCTTTCCTTCCTTCCTTCCTTCCTTCCTTCCTTCCTTCCTTCCTTCCTTCCTTCCTTCCTTCCTTCCTTCCTTCCTTCCTTCCTTCCCTCCTTCCTCTCCTTCTTTCCTTCCTCTCCTTCCTTCCTTCCTCTTCTTCCTTCCTTCCTTCCTTCCTTCCTTCCTTCCTTCCTTCCTTCCTTCCTTCCTTCCTTCCTTCCTTCCTTCCTTCCTTCCTTCCTTCCTTCCTTTCTTCTTCCCTCCCTCCTTCCATTCCTCCCTCTTTCTTCTCTCTCCCTCTTTCTCTCTCCTGTTCTTTCCTTGGCTTAAATACAAGGAATACATTTGTCTTAGAAACAGTCTCTTTCTCTGTTTTGGCAAATCATTTCTCAAATATTGGAATTGATCCAGTTAGTTAATTTGAAGGTTTGTTCTGCTTCTAGATCCCCCTTCCCTTTTGGAAATTTCCTCATGACTTGATTATTTTTTTTCTGAGACTATGTATTTAAATTCTCTACTTTTTTGGTCTATTAATCTGTCTTTTTTTATATAAAAGTATATCCATTTCATTTATATTGGTATGCAATTGAGCAAATTGTTTTCTACTAAATTTCTTTATTTCCTATTTCTTTGTGGTAAATTCAACATTTTTACTTTTAATGGTGATAGGTTTTCCTTTGATTTTTAAAATAAGACTAATTTTTCTAAATTTATCTTAAGTATAAAAATTATGTTGTACCTCATTTTAAGATCATAGAAATCTTTATATTTCAAATTCAACTTATTTCTTCTAAAATGGCTAATAAATATTTTATTACTTACTTTTTTAGTTATTATATTTATTTACCTTTTTTCTGTTTCTTTTTTTATATACAAGTTCAAAATTCTGCTCACTTTTTAATTTTTAAGAATGACTACAATGAATCATTTTTGTTGAATGTCAATCTCTATTCATTAATAATTAAATTTTATTTTGCAAGTTATTTCTTTTCTAAGTTTTTACCCATTTGGTTGACTCTCCATGTACCCCTCTTTTCTAGTATCCCAATCTTAACTCTTATTTTTTCTCCCTTTCATTTGTATATTTGAATATCAATGTCTGCTGCCTTTTGTGGGATAAAGAAGTTGAAGCTTAACTGCTGCCATGGGAGTTCCAGATAGGAATTCCCATTGCTGGACTCTAAAGTGCAAACCTATAAGATTTCCTGAGCTCTTTGGGCTCAGAAAAAGAAGAAAAAAAAGAAAAACAAAACAAAAAACCTGAGTGTCCCCCAAACTTAACTTATAATAACTTAAAGTTATAGTACATAATTGTTAAGTCTTATCTTGAGGCTTTTTCCTTGTGCAGTATTTCTGTATTCTTATATTTCTTGGAACTCATCTTATTCTAAATATGGTATGTGATTATTTTTCTTGGATTTTTTTGTGTGTATGTTAGATTTATTGAAAAGTACTATTTTACCATATTGTCAATCACAAAACTTTCTACAAAATAAAGTGTTTTGCAAATCTTAGAATCTGGAAAGACAGAAATTGATGCAAAGTAAAGTGAGCAGAACAAGAAGAATTTTGTACACAATAATAGCAACATTATATGATGAAAAATTGTAAATGACTTAGCTGTTCTCTGTAGTACAATGATTCAAGAAAAATCCTAAAGGATTCATGATAAAGCATAATATTTCCCTACAGAAAAAGAACTGATACCATCTGAATACAGACTGAAATGTCATTTTCATTTTCTTTCCCTTTATTTTTTTATGAATCTTTTTATACAAAATGATAAATATGGAAATGTTTCACATAATCGCACTTGTATAAATTATATCATATTGTTTACCATCTCCGTCAGAGAGAATAGTTGGTGAGGGGGGGATAAAATTTAGAATTCAAAACATTTTTAAAAATGTATTAAATTGTTTAAGATGTAATTGGGGAAAAAATAAAATATTATAAAACAAAAAGAACCATTATTGTTCTTGTCATACAAACCAAGCAGAGTAATAGTATCTAATATAATTCATGTTTTATTAATTTAATAGCAAACAAAGAAATAAAACCTTTCCTTTTCTCTTCATAATCAGAAATAAATTCTAAATATTAGAATCTAGATAACTCTGACCCTTGTGGAGCTAATTAATATTTCATGTAACAGAGGAAGTAACGAATGATAAAACCTTTAAGAAATTTTCTTTTATTTTCTCTTTCTTCATTTTACATCCAACCTCTAAAAACCAATGTCTTTGCTTTCAAAGTTTAATCTTCATCTCATTATTTGTGAAATACATTTAAGTCTTATACCTCTACATAGTACATTAGTTTCATACCTCTAAATATTAGTTTCCAAATAAGGTGGTAGTAGCTTTTGTTTTTCTTTTTTGTTTTTTCCTTTAGATAAGCTGTCCTTTTTTTTTTTTTAGCACCCTGATGGATTTCAGGCAAATTGTATTAGTTTGTCACCATCAGAAATGGAAAGGGGAAATCCTTCCTAAATTTGGACTTTAGTGAAAAACTTCTTTCAATAGAGCCAATTCAAAAGACTGAGCATTCAAAATGCATAGCATGAATTTTAACTGTCCATTTTACTTGATAAAGGGGTTAATAATCTAAATTTCCATTGCCAGGAAGGGAAGGGAAAGTGGTTTGTTACTGTTTTGTGTACCCCCTCTCCTATGGCACTTGAAAATATGCAACGTTGAAGCTGGAATATAAATATTTTAAAGTAATAGCTAATGCTTTTAATTCTTCTGAGGCAATAGTGCCAGGCATATCCATTACTGGCAATGAATTTCACATAGCAAATTTTTATCTTCTGGTGCCAAGGAGTTAATTAAGCTCTCTCACAGTTGCAGAACTATATATATATATATATATATATATATATATATATATATATATATATATATATATATATATATCTACACATATACATATATAATTTTATTTTGAGTTTATATTATTTTATATAATTTAATTATATAATATAATTTATATTATAATTGTATTTTAAAATGTGTATATATATATATATATATATATATATATATATATATATATATATATATATATATATAATTATCTTATTTTTGCAGGGCAATTCAAAAATTTTCCTTACTTTCCAAGGAAGTCATTCTGCTTCTTCTATGTAAAATTTTATATTTGTCCTCATCATTCCCACTATGGATCATATTTCAGAAACAAATTAAAGAAGGCCTAATCTATGTCCAATTTTACTTCCACATTTTCCACTTGAACCTACCAGAGGTAAGCAATGTCCTACAATGTAACAGAATTCAGTCATAATCATCCCAAATACTTTGTTTATTAGAGTTCATAAATTGAAGAAAACAATAAATTTAATTTTAAATGGTTACTAGAATTGCCTGACTCATTCTGTAGAAGAGAATGTTCAAATAGTCTGATAAAAACTAAAATTAATTTATCAAAGTGCTCATATTCTTATAATTTGGAGCACTAGATGCCCACTTAAAGTGCATTGGTGAGTAATTGTCTTTTCAGCCTCATTTTAAAAATATCAATGTACAATTTACAGTTTCATCTTAATTTTACAACATTATTATAAAATGTGAAACTTTTACATTGAGTAAAAGTTCTAGCTTTTATTGTATTTGAGTACATTTGATTCAGTATGGGAAAAAATGACAGTTTCTTGAATATAAATTGAAATGAAAATTTTAACTTTATTTCATATTGACAACCAGAAGATAAGAAGCGTCTTTCGTGAATAATAGCCAATGTTTTATTTTATTTTTTCTCTTTTTCCACATATCATTTTTAAGGGTGGGAATTTTGTTTGTTTTGCTTTTATCTGCATCTATAATTCTATCTGTATAGGGAGCTGCCTAGCAAAAAAATTTCCTCTATAAATGCATACCAGCAAATCGTCCATAAATTCTAATTTTAGAGCATTGCCTAAAGTATTAAAGAAGTACTCTATCCATAGTTACATAGCTAGTATAGTGAGAAGTAGAATTTGAACTCAGATCTTCCAGATGCCAAACATGTTTCTTGTCAATATCAATTGTAACTGTTAACACTATAAGACTACATTCTATCATCCTAAGAAATTGTTCCAATTATTGGTAGGACAAAACAAAACCCTTCAAAAACATGAGGACTAATAAAATAAATTTAACATTAGCTAAAAATCAGCAAGCTCATTTTTTTGGACAATATGAACTCTCTTGTTTCTTACTGAAGAAGATGAATAAATCACCTAGAAGAAATAAACTTAAGCTGACACTATTAGATTATTTTGGATCGTTTTTAATCTGTTTAGTCATGTGTTCCTAAACATTTTGTTATCAAAATTGTGCTTGTTCTTTTGAAACAAATAATTTTACAAGGTAGGGTCTTCAAAGAATAGTCAGTATTAAATGTTATTTAAAGTTCATTCAGTCAAATTTCCATCTTATAAATTGGCAATTGAGCAACTATAAATTTATGGCAGGAAACTCTGTAAGTTTTGATGGGTTGAAGCTCAGCATACATGAATTTCCAATTTTCAGGGACCAAAAAAGTAAGGCAGAAGAGTATATATAAGCTTACAGCCACATGGTTGATTCTTTTATGCTTTTTTTATGAACTTAGGAAAATTGTGAGCCAGAGGCTGAGAAGAACAGACATTAGAGTTGGAAGAGCTCTCTGTGGCCATCTAATTCAATCCATAACTGAACAAGAATCCTTTGCTTGAAGAGAAGCAAAAAGGAATATTTATAATTGTTCACATTTACTTTGTAATTTATTCATCCCTTTCATCACATCTATCCTACATATGATGAAACTACAATTTAAGGGACTGAAGGGACTTGCCTATTTATGCTATAGTAAATAGCTAACAGTGCTAAAAGTAGAATACAGAACTTTCTGTCACTCAATTCACTGTTCTTTCCCCTACATATATCTGACAGCATCTAGACTGTCTTAGGAGCTTATATAATAGAAACATGGCATTGGCCTTGGAAGAAGAGGCAGATTTGAGAATAAATCCATTGACAACAGAGGTCTCAACCCTGAAAAATGGGTTATGTAGACTCTTGTAGATCTTGACAGCTTATTCCTAGAAGAAGACTGTTCTTAAACTATACAATAGATGAGTAAAGAGTTTAAGAAAAAGAAATAAGCCCTCTCTAAGGTACTTGAGGCCTTGTAGTTAATAGATTATTTTAATAATTAAAATAATTAATTTTAATAATTCTTATGTACCTAATGAATCTTTATAAAAAAGAAATAAATAAAAAATCAAAAAAATTCTGACAAAAGGCTTCAGAATAAAAGCTTATGTATCTGTTTATACTTTCCAAGTGAACCATTTCAAATATTAAAATTTTGTCAATCAAGAGACTGATGTCCCATTGTTATATGAAATTGACTCTGGTTCTCAAAGGTTATGCCAGCTGAGTAAAAGCTCTAGTTTTCTTAGTATCCTAGAAAAGGTTTCAATAATAATTGCAGGGATGTAATGCTTTTACACTTTATGATAAGCTAGAGAATCTTAGGAACAGGTAGATCACATCAGCACTGGGAAACTAACAACTCACAAGGGCTAAGATCTGCATCTTTGGAGGACTCATACTGCTAAAATCCCAGATCCTTGATGTATTGAAAGATCAAATGAATTTACTGAAGAAGTTCACTGACGTGAGAAGCATTGCTAAAAGAGTACAAATACCTTGGCAAGCTATTCATGTATAGGAAGATCCAATTTTTCCAGTTCATTTTCACTTTTATCTGTGAGCTAAATGAAATATAAATTTATATAGTGGTTCATCAAGAAGCAAGCCAAATATTTAATCAAAAATCGAAAGAGAGCATTTCTGTGTGCCTGAAGGGTCAGAGATCAGTAAAAGACATGCAGCTTCAAATGATCTTCAGTCAGATTTTAGACCTCAGATTCTTGACTGTAATGTTATATACATATATACACACACATATATAACTTCTTCAGTTCACAGTGCATATGATTACTGCATGCCAGTTAGACTCTAACTATGTAATAATTATTACATAATAACATAACACTTTTGGTAAATCAAGTAAAGTAGCTTCTCTACTTTATGTCATAGTATTAAAGGCATAGTATTAAAGGCAATTCTTGGTACTTCCTTATTGGCATGAACTTGAACCTATGATGTATTTTCCTCAACCTTCCATCTCTAACTCCTCCCTACCCAATTTTTATAGCAAACTAAAATTAGATAATATACTTTAATTTTTAAAATATAAAAAATAATAATTGAAGAATCTAAAAAGAAAGTATGACACTATTTTTTTTCTTTTTAAGGAAATTAAAAAGCATAAATCACGGTAAGAATAGTAAATCACAAGTGTTGCATTAATTGTAAACTATTTCAAAGTTCCTTTTACTTTTACTGGGTTTTTTTTTGGCACCAACCAATTTGCACTGTGAGGTGAAATCTCAGAAGTTTTGAAATTTTTATGATCTGAAGCATGATTTGTATAGCTAGTAATTATTCTTTTGAAGAGTTTGTTCACAACCTTTGACCAATTATTCATTGGAAAATGGTTCTTGTGATTGTCTCTCTGAATATTTTGAATATCCTACTTCTGTTGGTGATTTAAAAAAAAATTTACTCTACTTTGGGGATTTACTAATCTCACTATGGTATTGAAAATTTTGTCTGTTTCTAACTTCCTTGGGGGGTATATATCCAGTAGTGGGATCTCTGCATAAAATAATGTGTGTGTGTGTGTGTGTGTGTGTGTGTGTGTGTGTGTGTGTGTGTGTGTTTATTTTTGTGAGGCAACTGGGATTAAGTGAATTGCCCAGCATCACACAGCATCAAAAGGTAATTATGATTTAATTCATTTTCCCACTATGCCCTATAATTTTCAAAAAAGAGACTCTCCCATTGTATTTAATAAAGGGTTGGCTGCTCTGACTTGTGATTTTGGTGGTAGAAAAAAGCAGTAGAACTGCCAATGAGAAAGAAAAAAAATTAGCAAGTAGATTCTGTGAACATATATTTTAATACTCAGGAGACTCCATGACAAACCTAGGATCTAGTTCATAAAGATAAAATAGGAGTGGTTTCCCCTTGGCAAAATAAACCTTAGAAGATAAAAATATTAAGGTACTACAAAGAAGCTTAAATGGGATCATGAATAATTTCTGTTTAGATAAAAGATTTTTGAGGTTAGAAGACACATTAGAATATACCATGAAATAAAGCAATAGCAAATTACTCTTCTGACACATGTTGTAAATTGCATTTAAGTAAGTAAATTATAAGGCTCTGCAGGCTTAATTCATAGAATTTTCTAGTAATCTTGGAGAGGTCTAAGTAATAGTTTGATTTTTTTAGATCCTTATTTGTCAGAAGGTAGTTATATTATTAAAGAAAAACATGATTTATTTTTAACAATCTGTAAAAACATCCCTAAAGAGTTCTTAATTTTATTTTTTTTAATTTGATTATAGTTTTTATTTGCCAGCTATATGCATAAGTAATTTTATAGCATTGACAATTGCCAAACATTTTGTTCCAATTTTTCCCCTCCACCCCAGATGGCAGGTTGACCAATACATGTTAAATATCTTAAAGTATAAATTAAGTACAATATATATATATATATATATATATATATATGTATATATATATATATATATATATATATATATATATATATATATACTTGTCTAAACAGTTGTTTTGCTGTACAAAAAGAATTGGACTTTGAAATAGTGTACAATTAGCCTGTGAAGGAAATCCAAAATGCAGGTGGACAAAATTAGAGGGATTGGGAATTCTATGTAGTGGTTCATATAATCTCCCAGAGTTCTTTTGCTGGGTGTAGCTGGTTCAGTTCATTACTGCTCTATTGGAACTGATTTGGTTCATCTCATTGTTGAAGATGGACACCTCCATCAGAATTGATCTTTATATAGTACTGTTATTGAAGTATACAATGATCTCCTGGGCCTGCTCATTTCATTCAGCATCAGTTCATGTAAGTCTCTCCAGGCCTTTCTGAAATCATCCTGCTGGTCATTTCTTACAGAACAATAATTTCCATAATATTCATATACCACAATTTATTCAGCCATTCTCTAATTGATGGGCATCCACGTAGTTTCCAGTTTCTGGCCACTACAAAGAGGACTGCCACAAACATTCTTGCACATACAAGTCCCTTTCCCTTCTTTAAGATAAGAATTCTTAACTTTAAAGAAATTTGACATCAATATCAAAATCCAAATGTTATATTAAAATTTTGGGAACTTTAGTTTTGTTATGTTCTTATTTGAACAGTACTTCTTTTAGTGTTTGTAGTTTGTAAATCAATAATGAGGATAAGTTTGGCAACAATATAGCTGAGGGGGCACAGGATACATTCAAAATACATATCTTTGCAATCAAAAGGTCACATTTAGCAAGAGTGAAATTACATGTAATCAAGGAAGAAGAAAGGAAGAGAAAAAGAAAGGAAGAAAGAAGGAAAAGGAGGGATGGAAGTGGGAAGGGAAGGAAAAGGATTAAGGAAAAGGGGAAGACAAAAAGAATGAGAAGTGAAGGAAAGGAAGGAAGAAAGGGAAGGGAGGGAGGAAAATAAATATCACAAATTCTAATGAATTTTTATGTATTATTCAAGTAGAAAAATTCACAGGATTCAATTAAGCTTCATATTCTTCATTCCAGTTTTTTAAATTCTCATGAAATATTGCATCAATAACAAAGATTCTCTCAAGCTTGATCCAGCTTTCACTATATACTTCCTATCTGAGGTAACCCAGGTTGCTATTATAAGATAACAGAACTGGATTCAAAATGTAATGATTTATTAATTTACCCTAAAAATAAATAAAATACCATCAGGAAAATTCTCAGGTATACCTTGTATGTTATCCACATTCAAGTATATTTAATGAGAATATCTTTTGGTCCAATGGCAAAACCTAGTGAACAATAATCTTATGCTTTCTATTTCTAAAAGTTTTTCCAAAAGAGTGTCTGTTCAACTAGTTCAATTTCATTCATCTGAGCTTTCCTACAGTTTTAAAGAATCCAAGAAAACTGTCAAACTATTTGCAAGGTAACTATAATGTCTTATGTAAAAGTTAGAAATGTCATAAATTATATGGTATTTAATTTTAATATGCTAATAATATGCTGAAATTGTGTGTTGCATTTACAGCTATGTCTGGAAAATTCATATCCACGTATTTTAAAATGCTTGTTTTTCTCAGTTATATAGAATAGTACAAAAATCTTAGTTCAGTTTAAAGCCAATGTGGCTTCAGAAAGGACTGAGAAACATCCAACACGATGTTGGCTGTCCAAAAAATCCAGGAGAAATGCCAGGAACAGAACAGAGAACATTCATCAATCTGACTCAAGTACTTGATACTGTCAAGTACTTGACAGCTTGGTCAGGGTGAAATTTGGTTGCTTGGAAAAGTTCATTTGTACTGTATACCAGTTTCATGATGGTATGTTTTCATGGGTTCTGAATAAAGAACAAGACTCTTAAGCTTTCCCAGTCACCAGTGGATCAAAGCAGGATTGTGTATTTATTTTCTACCATGCCTTTTAACATGATGTTTTCAGAAATCTTGGATGTATTTAACAAGGACAAAAACCGCATTGAGGTCAGCAGTACACTGATGGTAAACTAACTTGAAATGGCCACAAGTCAATACTAAAGTGGAGGTAAACTTGGTGCATGACGTTCATGGATGATTGTGCACTAAATGCACTTATTCTCATCATTCAAAATATTTCCATTTGCTGTAACCAGTGATTCCACACAAGAATGACATGGTGCTGGCTAGTTGAGAACTTTTGTTTTCTTAGTATTGATTGTTATTACAAGCAACAGGGAAATGATACAGACTCTGTTTCATCTGGGCCTCAGAGACTTCATTGAATATATAATCATCTGTGAACAAAAAGTAACACACCACCTTGCAACCTTAAACTTTATTCGTCTTCATAGGAACATCTAGTTCCTCTACACCTCAGTTTTTCCCCAGATCAACTGGCTTTCCCTCTATTGGCTACATGCTCTTCCCTTCTCAAATCTTTATCCCTGATGAGCCAATTCAATTCTTCATTGTGCTCTTCTTTCTCCCTTGCTTCTTTAACGCATCAAAGATTTTGCCCTTAGGAATCCTAGGCTTGGATTATTCTCACCATCTACTGCCTTTATTCCCAAATACAGTCAGTTAGAGAAAAATCACAAAACCATGCTGATTGGATACTCTTCAAATTTATACTATATAACCACAATTGAATTCTTACTTTGGCAAGGCAATCCTTCCATAAATCTAATTGAGTCACTATCCCACTCACCATGATAACTTTTCCTCCCCACCTAACATTCCATAGGTCTCATGCCTAACCCAATAAGATAAGAATTTTTCCCATTTTATTATAAAAAATGAGGCTGTCTCTAAGGTTCCCTCTTCTCCCCTCTGCCTCATCTCACATAACTCGGTTGCTTTCTGCCACTATCTCCTCCTTTATACTTACTTCAATTCAAGAGCTAGCTATTCTTTTTGCCAGGTTTTGCCAGACCTCTCTATAATTATAACTGATACCATTGTATACCATCTTCTCCACCAGATTGTTTCTTTTATTATCCCTCCTCGCTTATTAATCATTCTCTGACTACTAATTCCTACCCTGCCACTTACAAATATGTTCATCTCTCCCCCATTCTCAAAAAATAATCTCACTTGATCTATTTCTTTTCTCTATTTTCTTATATCTCTTCTATTTTGTGGCCAAGCTCATTAAGAAAGCTAATCACAGTGCCTCTAACTTCTTTTATATTCTTAACTGTATTCTTAACTTATATTTCTGACTTCATCATTCAACTGAAATTGCTCTCTTCAAAACTGTTAATGATTTCTTACTTGCCAAATCTAATAACCTTTTATCAACATTCATCTTTCTTGATTTCTGCAGCTTTTGATATTATCAAGTCCCTTCTTTATGTTCTCTTTATACATCTCAGATCAGATGTCTTCTAGACATCTTAAACTAAACATATCTAGAACTGAACTCATAAACTTTCCTTCCCTAAAAATCATACTTTCTTCCTAATTTCCTTATTACTTATTACTTATTACACCTACATTGTAAGCCTGGCCGAGGGGAGGATTTGGTATATTTTGGTATATTTTGTTATACTCGCCCAGGCTTACAATGTAGGGTGTAATCACCAACTCCTTACAGTCTCTCACTACTCTCATATCCAATCAGTGGTCAAATCCAATTATGCCTACTTTTGTAACATCTCTAATATATGACTTATTTTCTTTACCACCACTACAACTACACTGGTATAAGTTCTCAATATCTTTTTGCTGTTTAGTCATTTTTCGGTCATGTCCAGCTCTTCATGACTCCACTTGGGACTTTCGTAGCAAAAAACACTGAAGCAAAAAACTTCTTTCTTCAGCTAATTTTACAGATGAATAAAACGATGCAAACAGGATTAAGTGACTTGGCCAGAGTTGGCTTTGACTCAGGAAGATGAGTCTAGACTTGGCACTCTATCCACTTCACTGTTTAGCTGCCTCTCAGCACCCTGTTCCTTTGCAGGACCTTCCTAGTTAATTTCTTTTCACTCCATTCCATCATTCACTCAATAATGTCCTGAACACTCTCCTTCCTCATTTCTGCCTCTTTGTTTCTCTATCTTTCTTCAAAGCTCAGCTAAACTCCGACCTTTTGCAAGAACTTATCAGTGCTCATTAATTTTAGTGTCTTTTCTCTAAGATTACCCCTCAATATATCCTGTACATATCTTGTTTGTATATATTTGCAGGTTCATTTTCTCTCCCCCTCATTAGACTGTGAGTTCCTTGAGAACAGGGATTGATTGTTTTCTTCTTTCTTTATATCCTGAGAGTTTAGAACAATGTCTGGTACATAAAAGGTGCTTGATAAATACTAGTTGATTGGATGACCAGTTGTTTGACTGATCTTGACTCTGAAAAAGTGGGATATTGGTAAAGGATCTGACCTACTACAATTTCCTCTAGGAGTTTAATGTAAAATAGTCACCATAGTAAGGAGGCCAAAAGAACCTACATATCACCTCAGCCAGCAAAAGATTGATTTCCTTGTAAAGCAAAAAAATTCCTTTTTAATTTTAACATTGCTGCCTCCAGTAATGGATGAAGAAATACAAATCTCATTTGAGAAAATAAAGAGCAGCTGAAGCAAATCAAGTATATATAGAGATGATTTATACTAGATTTGGCACAGTTTTGAGGGATCAATTTTCAAGGTATTTGAAATAGGGAGGATATATTAAATGACTTTAAAAAGAATAAGAATAATATCACTATGGCAAAAAAGCAATTGAAAAGACATCAATAATGACCCATATCACTATTTTTTTATTTCTATAAAATATCTAAGAAAATTGTTACATAATTAAGGATATCATTGGTGAAAATATGAGAAGGGAACAGGCTGACTTTCCTAAACAATATTCAACTAAATACTACATCGTTATGTCATATGATTTCATGAAAAGTAAGGAAAATACAATATCCCACTAAAAACTGCTAAATATAAAAAGATTCATTAGAGCGAAATATTGCCTTAAAAGCTCTTCTCCAAAAGTTGTTTATTTTATATATGTGAGGGCAGCTAGGTGGCGCAGTGGATAGAGCACCAGCCCTGAATTCAGGAGGACCCGAGTTCAAATCTGATCTCAGACACTTAACACTTCCTAGCTGTGTGACCTTGGGTAAGTTACTTAACCCCAGCCTCAAAAACAAAAACAAAAAACAAAGGTATTTTACATATGTTAATGTCACATAAGATTCTTTGATAATTGCAACAGATAAATTTTGTTCAATAATATATATGTGACATGTATTTTCTTAACATAGGTTTTTACTTCTTCCATGAAGAATGTCCAGTATACTACTTATAAATGTTGTCTTGTTACAAATGCTTCTGCTTGCACATGATATTATGATATTTGTATCAAACTCTGGAATACTAAAAAACTATTAAATGTGATCCACAACTTTTCCAAGAAGCTCCTCTTAATTATCTATGAGGAAAAATTAAGTGTATTAAAATATCTATTGTACAGATTATAATATTCTATTAGGTACTTGAATAATACATAACAATTCATTAGAATTTGTGATATTTATTTTCCTCCCTCCCTTCCCTTTCTTCCTTCCTTTCCTTCACTTCTCATTCTTTTTGTCTTCCCCTTTTCCTTAATCCTTTTCCTTCCCTTCCCACTTCCGTCCCTCCCTCCTTTTCCTTCTTTCTTCCTTTCTTTTTCTCTTCCTTTCTTCTTCCTTGATTACATGTAATTTCACTCTTGCTAAATGTGACCTTTTGATTGCAAAGATATGTATTTTGAATGTATCCTGTGCCCCCTCAGCTAAATTGCTGCCAAACTTATCCTCATTATTGTTTTACAAACTACAAACACTAAAAGAAGTACTCTTCAAATAAGAACATAACAAAACTAAAGTTCCCAAAAGATATCAATCTTGCAATATATTAAATTATATATTTTATTTCCAAAATAAATTTTAATATAACATTTGGATTTTGATATTGATGTATTATTGATGTCAAATTTCTTTAAAGTTAAGAATTCTTATCTTAAAGAAGGGAAAGCATATACTTGCTGAATGTGGTTACAGAAGGTAGGGACTCTACTGGCTGGCTGTGAGCATATACAGAAAAGCAAGAGTCTTTAGTTCCTAAGCAGAAAATATAATTAAAGTTTGTGACAATCAAAGAGACCACAGAGAACAAGACCATTTGTGGAACAGTGTGACTAAGGGTCCTAACTTTGGCTTAGGGGTGAAGAGGAGTATCCCAGTTTGAGTCTTAGGACAAAATAATAAGAAGAAGAACCTTGGGCTTAGGGAATCATTCTCTTCATCTCAGGACTACAATTGATTATAATAATAGCTGCCTAAAAAAATAATAACAAATAGTAAAGGAGAAAGAATTCAACCATAACTACCTGTATGAGGATAGAGAAAATCTAGTTTTATAGTCAGAGGAAAATAGTGGAACTTAGAAAAAAGTCACCCCTTTTTCAAAGAAAAATGTCAAATGATCACAAGACCAAAAAGAGTTCTTAAAAGAACTTTAAAAATAAACTAAAAAAGATTGAGGAAAAACAGAAGAAAAAAAGAGCAATTTGAGAAAGTCAAGAAAATTATGGAAAGAATAAACCAACTGGAAATAGAGAATCAAAAATGTAAGAAAGAAAATAATTTCTTGAAAACTCTCATTGGTTAAGGGAAACCAGTGATCTTATAAGATACTAAGAAATAATAAGAAACAAAATAAAAAGATAAAAAAATAGAAGAGAATGTGAAATATCTCATCAGAAAAACAACTAATCTGGAGAACAGATTCAGGAAAAACAATACAAGAGTACAATAAAAAAAAAGAATCTTGATACAATATTACAATAAGTTATCAAGTAAAATTGCGTGAAGTTCTAGAACAAGAACGCAAAACAGAAAGAAAAAAAGTCTACTGATCACCATTTGGGAAAGATCCCAGGAGAAAAATTCAAGAAATATCATAGCTAAGTTTCAAAACTCCCAGATTAAGGAGAAAATTTTGCAAGCAACAAGAAAAAGCATCTCAGTATAAACATGATGAAGCTTCAAGAAGAATTACACAAAATCTAGAAATTACTATTTTGAAGGATCATAGGTCTTTAGATACTATACTTCATAAAGGAAAAGAGCCAGGGTTATGACCAAGGGTAACTTATCCAGAAAAGCTAAATATAATACTGAATGGAAAAAAGTGGACATTTAATAAGCTGAAAAATATCCAGGTATTTGTGACTAAAACAACAGGACTTAATGTGAAATTAGACATATAATATTCAGGAGCTATATGAGATAAACATTATAGACTAACTATAAATGACCCAATAAGACCAGAGTAAGGGATGTGGTTTGCAAACTTTTGAAGTTCTCCTGAGAAAGAAAGCTCCTCCTGCTTCAGTAAAGGCAAAAGTTATAAACATAAATCACCACTGAGAAAGGAAAGGAAAGATAGATTAAATACAATAATTTCTAGGTTTGAGTGGTTTCCCATGGCAAACCCATGAATAAAGGACAATACAAGTGTTCTTGGGTCCTGTGGGAAGTTGATTGTTTCAAGTCTTGGGGGTCACTGCTTGGTGGGGTACAGAACAAAAGTTCTGTAATTGGAATTTTGCCATCTTTGATTCACTTCATTTAACATACATAAGCATCAGAATGAAATGATTGTGGGAGCTTTGTCAAGAGTTCAATATTTTAAGTTGCATTGTAATTCTCTGACTTCCAAGCCAGAATCTGACAGTAAAATGGGAGCTCTAAAAAACCCTAAATTATTAGTGTATTCATTGCATTTATGTTGATTAATTTAAAAATCATGCATCTCTTTATGTTCCCTCCTTTTGATCAGTGGTCAGAATGGCCCTGAAGAGTGATGAGGAACATTTATCTGCAAATAAGAAAGAGAAACATCAGAGTAGAGAGATTAGCATTAATCTACTATTTAATAGATTTAGGGTTATAGTTACAAAATTTCTTGATTAAAGAAATTTGCTTTGTAAAAGGAAAAAGAAGGGGGAGAGTCAATATTGTGGAGAATAGACAAGATATTGACTGAGCTTTCATCAGTTTCCCTCAGAATCTACTCTTGATCAAACCTCTGAATGGATTTTTGGAGTGACAGAATCCATAAACATTTGGAGCATAATAGTTTTCCAGTTTAAGATATCTTGGATGGAATTCAAGAAAGATCTGTTTCAATTGGGCAAGGAATACATGACCCAGAACAGGCATGGAGTAGGAAAGCCTGAAGTGGAGAGGCCCACCTTGGGGAATCTACTAAGTTGTCAGTCAAAAGGCAGCCATTTTGACTACTCTGTCCTGATTCAGAAAGTCAGTGGATTAGCAGACCAGCTTTGAAACCTCCAATGCAACTACAGAAGGCAAATTGTGAGCCCCTGTGTCCCAAAGTAACAGATGAGATGGAAGGAGAAAG
This sequence comes from Sminthopsis crassicaudata, assembly GCF_048593235.1. NCBI lineage: Eukaryota > Metazoa > Chordata > Mammalia > Dasyuromorphia > Dasyuridae > Sminthopsis > Sminthopsis crassicaudata. The sequence continues at coordinate 253,266,421 of NC_133619.1, forward strand.
AGAAGTATAACTTGGGGAAAATAGGATGGCAGGAAATACAGAGTTAGTAATCTTAACTGTGAATGTGAATGGAATGAACTCTTCCCTAAAACAGAAGCAGAAAGCAAAGTGGATTAGAGAACTAGAAGATCAATGAATTAGACATGCAATTTAAAAAGTTCAACAAAAGAACAAATCAAGAAATCCCTATTATATATCAAACTACAAATTCTGAAAATCAAAAGAGAGATTAATAAAATTGAAAGTAAAAAACTATTAAACTAATAAATAAATCTAAGAGTTGGTTTAGGGGATAAACCTTTGGTTAATTTTATTAGGAAAAAGAAAGAAGATAACAAGATTACTAATATCAAAAATGAAAGGGTGAAATTGCCACTAATGAAGAGGGAAATAACACAATAATTAGGAGTTAATTTGTCTAACTGTATGCCAATAAATCTGATAATCTAAATGAAATGCATGAAAACTTACAAAAATATACATTACCCAGATTAATAGATGAGAAATGTTACTTAAATCATCCCATTTTAGAGAAAGAAATTGAATAAGCCATTAATGAATTCCCTAAGAAAAAAATCTCCAGGGCCAGATGGATTTAAAGGTGACTATTATCAAACATTTAAAAAACAATTGATTGCAATATTTTATAAACTATTTGGAAAAACAGGGAAAGGAGGAGCCGTACCAAAATTTTTTATGACATAGATATGGTGCTAATACTTAAACCAGGAAGGACCAAAACAGAGAGAAAAAAATTATAGACCAATTTCTCTAATTAACATGGATGCAAAAATTTAAATAAAATATAAGCAAAAAGATTGCAGCGATTTATCACCAGGATAATATACTGAAACTGAGTAGGATTTGCACAAAGAATTCAGGGCTGGTTCACTAACAGGAAAACTATCAGAATAACTGATTATATTAAAAACTAAACTAATGAAAATCATATGATTATCTCAATAGCTGCAGAAAAAGTATCTGACAAACTACAACACCCATTCCTGTTAAAAACCACCAGAGAGCATAGGAATAAATGGAGTTTTCCTTAAAATGATAAGTAGCATCTAAACCCATTAGAAAGCATTATATCTAATGGAGATAAACTAGAAGCATTCCCAGTAAGATCAAGGATGAAAGAAGATTGTCCATTACCTCCACTCCAATTTAACATTGTCCTAAAAATGTAAGACTTAGCAATGAGAGAGTAAAAGGAAATTGAAGGAATTAGAATAGATAATGAGAAAAATGTTGTCATTCTTTCCAGATGACATGACAACATATTTAGAGAACCTAGAGAATCAATTAAAAATTACTAGAAATAATTAACAGCTTTAGCAAAATTGCAGGATATAAAGTAAACCCATATAAATCATTGTCATTTCTATATGTTATCAAAAAAGTCCAGCAGCATGAAATAGAGAAATCCCATTTAAAATACTTGTAGATTATATAAAATATTTTGGAGTCTATTTGCCAAAACAAAGCCAGAAACTATATGAATACAATTACAAAACACTTATCACACAAATAAAGTTAGATCAAAACAATTGGAAGAACATCAAGTTCATGGGTAGGCTGAGTTAATATAATAAAAATGACAATTATACATAAATTTTCTTTTTTGGTGCCCGTACCAAACTGCCAAGAAATTACTTTATATAGTTAGAAAAAATAGTAACAAAATTCATCTGGAAGAACAAAAAGGCAAAAATTGGAAAGTAATTAATGAAAAATGCAAAAGAAGGTGGCTTGGCTGTAACAAGCCTAAAACTATATTATAAAGCAGTGGTCATCAAAGCCATTTGATACTGAATAGTAGATCAGTGGAACAGGTTAAGTTCACAAGACAGAATAGTCAATGATTATAATGATCTAGTGTTTGATAAATCAAGACTTCAGCTTCTAGGATAAGAACTCCCTATTTGACAAAATTTACCATTGGAAAACAGTATAGCAGAAACTAGGTATTGACCACCATCTAATATATGAAGATAAGGTCAAAATGGGATCATTATTTAAATATAAAGAATGATACTCTAAGCAAATTAGGAGAACAAGGGATCTACCTCTCTGATCTGTGGAGCAGGTGTTTGTGGCCAAAGAAGAACTACCATACATTATGAAATGCAAAATGGATAATTTTGATTACTTTAAATTAAAAAGATTTTGTATAAACAAAAGCAAAGCAGTGAAGATTAGAAAGGAAGTAGAACATTGGGGAAATTTTTCTTACATTCAGTATTTCTGATAAAGATTTCATTTCTAAAATATGTAGAGGACTGACTCAAATTTATAACAATACAAGCCATTTTTCAATTGATAAATGGTCAGGGCATATGAACGGACAATTTTCAGATGAAGAAATTAAGCCATTTCTAATCATATGGAAAAATTCTCTAGATCACTATTGATTAGAAAAGTACAAATTAAGACAATACTGAGGTATTACTTCACACCTCTTAGATTGGCTAAAATGACAGGAAAAGATAATGATATATGCTGGTGGGGATGTGGAAAGACTGAGACACTAATACATTGTTGGTGAAGTTGTTAACTGATCTAACAATTCTGGAGAGTAATTTGGAACTATGCTGAAAGGGCTATCAAACTGTGCATACCCTTTGTCTCTGCTTAGTCTGTATCCCAAAGAGATCATTAATAAGGGGGGGGGGGGAATGTACAAAAATGTTTGCAACAGCCCTGCTTCTATTATTTCTGCTTCTCTGCATTTGGCCAGGAGATTGTTTTTATAATTAATAGTATTATATTTTTCCAAGTACATACAAAGATAATTTTGAAAAATCTTGCTATGAATTTTTCTCCCTCTCTTCATTCCAGCTGTCAAGCATATTTCCATATTCATCATGCTGCAGAGGAAAAAGCAGATCAAAGGTATATGTAATGTCCTTCTCTAAATTGTAATGTTCTCTAGGAGCAGAACTGAACTGAAAATTGATTGGATGCCCATCAGTTGGGAAATGGCTAAATAATTTATGGTAATGTATATGAATGTTATGGAATATTATTGTTCTTTAAGAAATGACAAGCAAACTGGTTTCAGAAAAGCCTGGAAAGAGTTACGTGAACTGATACTAAGTGAAGTAAATAGAATCTAGAGAACATTGTACACAGCAACAATGAGATTATGTGATAATTAATTGTGATGGACTTGGCTTGTTTCAACAATGAGGACATTCAAAGCAATTCCACTATGGAAACTGAATGTAGATCAAAACATAATATTTTCACCTTTTTATTGTCTTTGCTAGTTTTTTTTTTTCCTTTCTTATTTTTCCACCCCTTATGGACCAGAATTTGAAACAAAGTGTGAAGTCACTGGAATTGATAGAGACAATGATTATGTACTTCATACTTATTAGAGTTCACACCTTTAAGAGAGCATATATAAGTTAGAAGCCTCAACCAGGTTGGACTTCTAGAGATTCAGAGCCAGGATTCAGTGGAGGAGATTCACAAGTCGAGGAGATTCACAAGTCGGGCAGACTGAGGGAAGACAAAAACCCACAAGCCCATTCTAGGAGGAGGAGTCAGATTCATTCCATTTTCCACCTTTGGCTGTCTGGAGGCTGAAGGACAAACCTTTGGATTCGGAGACATTAGGAGAGAGCTCTCGGAACCAAGGAGAGAGATAGGCCTCTAAGAAAGCTAACTGGGCCCAGGAAAAGATTCAAGACTTTAAAGGAAAAAATAAAGGATTTGGACTTTAACTCCCAGCTGCATTTGAGGTGATTACTGCCTCCAGAAGCTCCCAAGAAACCTGCTCCCAGAGAACATTACAATTTAGAGAAGGACATTACATCCACCTTTGATCTGATTTTTCCTCTGCAGCATGATGAATATGGAAATATGCTTGATGGCTGGCTGGGATGAGGAGAGGGAGAAAAATTCATAGCAAGATTTTTCAAAACTATCTTTGTATGTATTTGGAAAAATAAAATACTATTAATTGTAAAACAATCTCCTGGCCAAATGCAGAGAAGCAGAAATATTAAATGCATTCTTTTTAGACTGTAATACATTTTATAAGGAACAAAGGGAAAAAAAGGACATGGTTATTATATCAGAGGGGGTGGGGAGTGGGGGAATCTTCCTTAGCTCTGTTTGATTCCAGACATGAGTACCTAACAACTAATTGTGTAGTTACAGAATGTTAAAGTCAAGACTCAGGATTAGTGGGGATTTTTTTTTCAGCAAAGAAATAGAAATGAAGAAATAGTCAGAAGGATTCTACCTTACTTGTGTCCTCAGCTCTCCCTACAACCTTTTCCAGGCACACAATTCATCTTAAATGTCCCTAGATTGCCACAATGCCATTTTCTATTATTGGCTTTATGATAATTCAGATAATTATCCTAGTAAACAAAGCCCAAAATAAATTACAGTTAAAGGATGTTACCTTAAATAACAAAATTTTCCTAACTTCAATGTATGACTTGAATACTTTTAGGCATTTAGGAAAGAAAACACTACTATTTTCATGAACATTGAGACTAAAAGGACAGTAATTAGGAAAGAGAAAAAGCTTAGTTTATAGAGGGAGTAAATGCAAACTTCAGTCCACATCTGTTTTCTTAAGCCAATGGTCTGCATCTACTGTTGTCTGCTTCCTGGCTTGGAGTGTCTTGGGAATAGGTGTCTGCCTCAGATGTTTGATGTTTCAGACTCCACTCAGTTTCTAAGGTCTGATCACTTGTAGGTTCTGCAATCCAAAAAGGTGGTACTGCCCTTTTTTATATGTGATAGATGTATCTAGGACTCTTCTCTGGAGTATGATGCAATAGCTTTTCTACCATTGTTCCACGGACTGCCTTAGGATATGGCATTTGCAGTAGACTCAATCACCTGATTGAGTCAGGGCATGAGTCACATTGGAATTTCTAAAGAATGGACTTGTGAGACAAGTTGGCAAGTCTCATATTTTATGAGCCAACTAAATACAGTACTGTAGGAGATCCTTTGGTTGCTATGTTTCCCATCCTTGGGTACAGTGATACTGGGGCCTATTATCTTATAGGAACTGAATTTATGGGAATCAAATGTTCTAGATATAAAATCTAGCAGTGTTAAAGGAAAGTCTTTGAGTCAAGGGGTACCTAACTCCTCAGAGAATTTAGTAAGGGAGGTTCTAAGCATTTCATTAACTCACCCATTTCCAGTGACTAAGATTGGTAGGCATAATGGAAATGCTGAGTAATTGACCAGAATGAAAGCAGTATAGCTAATGAAGCTCCTGTGAAATGGGCACTTCTATAACTATATATTTCTTTAGGGACATCCTATAATGAAGTGATTTTTTTCTAAGAAAATTTTTGGTACTCCAGAGGCTGTGGATGTATGATAGGAGAACACTTCCATACACTGCGAGAACACTTCCATACACACACTGCAACCGATGTAACCAGGGGCTGATAGTAATTTAATGAAGTTATTCTGTCCTGTTTTAAAAGGTATATCTGGTAGAGGAAACCGCTTTCCAATAGGAAAGTATGAAATACCTGATAGTATACCTGCCAAAATAAGTACAGGAACTACATGAACATAATAAAACTTTTTATACCAAGTCAAATCAAGATCAAAAGGGAAGCAATACACTGGAAAACATTTTTATATTAAAGGGTTCTGATAAAAGTCTCATTTCTAAAATATGTAGAGAATTGACCCAAATTTATAAGAATTCAAGCCATTTATGGTCAAAGGACATGAACAATTTTCAGATGAAGAAATTAAAACCATTTCTAATCATATGAAAAGGTGCTCTAAATCATTATTGATCAGAGAAATGAAAATTAAGGCAACTCTGAGATACCACTGCATACTCTCAGATTGGGTAACTTGACAGGAAAAAGATAATGACGAATGTTGGATGGGATGTGGGAAAACTGAGACACTGATACATTGTTGGTGGAACTGTGAATGGATCCAGCCATTCTAGAGAGCAATTTGGAATTATACTCAAAAAATTATCAAACCTTTGATCCAGCAATGTTTCTACTGGGCTTATATCCCAAAGAGATCTTAAAGGAGGGAAAGACACCCACATGTGCAAAAAATGTTTGTGATAGCCTTTTTCATAGTGGCAAAAAACTGGAAACTGAGTGGATGCCCATCAGTTGGAGAATGGCTGCATAAGTTATGGTCTATGAATGTTATGGAATATTATTGTTCTATAAGAAACAATCAGCAGGATGACTTTAGAGAGGTCTGGAGAGACATGAACTGATGCTGAGTGAAATGAATAGAATCAGGACATCACTATACACAACAACAATAAGATAAAATGATGATCAATTATGATGGATGTGAATCTTTCCAACAATGAGATGATTAAGGACAGTTTCAATGATCTTGTGATGAAGAGAGCCACCTACACCCAGAGAGAGAACTGTGGGAACTGAGTGTGGATCACAACATAACGTTCTCACGCTATCTGATGTTGTTCACTTACATTTTTTTTCTTATTTTTTTCCTTTTTGATCTGATTTTTCTTGTGCAGCAAAGATAAATTGTAATAATTTATATATTGGCTTTAATGTATATTTTTAATATGTATATCATATATTGGATTGCTTGCTATTTAGGGAAGGGGGTGGGGAGGAGGAGAAAATTTGGAACACAAAACTATATAAAGGTCAATGTTGAAAAATTATCCTGCATATGTTTGAAAATAAAAAGCTTTAATAAAAATATAAAGTCAGATTTAAATAATTGGAGCAATATTTATTGTTCATGGCTAGGAAAAGCCAGTGTAATTTTTTAAAATGACAGTTTTACCTAGCTAATCTATTTATTTAATGCTACACCAATTAAATAATTAAAATTTATTTTACTGAATTTGAAAAAAAAATAAACCATTTGGAAGAACAAAAGTTCAGGAATTTCAAAGAAACTGGGGGAGGGAAGAAGAGTTATAAAGAAAGGAGATTCCGCAGTATAAGACCTTAAACTATATTATTGAGCAAGCAAGAGTATTATTGAAGTATAAAATAGATAGTTTTGATTATTTTAAATTAAAATTTTCTTTTATAAATAAGACCAATATAGCCAAGAATAGAAGGAATACTGAAAATTGGGCAAAAAACATTTTAATGGACAGACTCTCAAAGAAGATGTTATTTTTGTTGAAAATTTTCTGTGGCACAGGAAATTTTGAACTGGTTGATTTAGGAAAACATATAAAGACATGGATCTAACAAGGAAGATGCTGTCTATCTTTAGAGAAAGAGATGACAAGTAGAAATATGCATAGTATGGTCTTACATATATGTGTATGAGTGTATTTATATATGTATGTATATTTATAGATATTTGTATATATGTCTTTTGTCTTGGGGTTGCATCCATGAAATTTAATGCATTTATGTAAATGGAAGATAGTATTGATTATGAGAAGATTGTGATATACACAAGTCTTCAGCAAGGTCACCACTGCTGTTGCTTTTTCCAACTTTATTCTTTCCAAATGAAACTTAGGCAGCTTACCAATGCCATGGAAGAAAACTTAATTGCTTCCATCTGAATTGTCTTAGAAAGATTCTGAAGAACCTGGCAGGATAAAGTAAACACTAAGTAAGTCCTTTCTTGAGCTAAACTACCTTGAATTTAAACTCTACTGCAAAAACTCAACTCCATTTGGTTGACCACATTGAATGCAAAAAGTACACTTGTCAAAAAGACTCACACAGGGCAGGTGCTCACAAGATAGTCAGAAAAAGTGATCCAAGGACACTCTCAAACTTTTTTAAGAACTTTATTTGCATTGTTTGACATGGAAGGTGTTGGCACAGGACAACCCAGCATGAAGTGCCCTCATCAGAAGTGTTGTGCTATACAAGCAAAGCAAAATTGAAGTAGCTCAAAAGAAATGCAAGATACACAAAGTTAAAGAATCTACTCCAAATGTTCATAGGAATTATTTGTGCCTGATTTGTGGCAGCGCATTCCAAGCTTGTATTAGTCTGATCAGCCACAGTTAGACCCACTGCAATTTGACTCTAATATAGCAGTCTTTAAGACTAACCAACTGTGTGTGTGTGTGTGTGTGTGTGTGTGTGTGTGTGTGTGTGTACCAGTGTTCATGTATCTCCATGTTTAATTGGGCCATTTTTTATGATGGAGAAGGAGGAGAAGGGAGAAAAAAGTTAAAAGTACATAGCAGAGAACAAATGAAAACCTAGAAGGAAGCAAAGTTGAAAACAACTTATTGTTTTATATCGAATTTTCTCATTCCTTTAGTCTACATGGACATTTTTTCTTTCTCATTTTGTACTTGTTTAAAATGAATAACAAATTTAATCTTAGTTAAAAGTTGTGTGACAAATACATGTATACTTCCAGAGACAGAAAGAAAACTATTTTTTCATGATATATTTAAACAAATTACTAATAGATGCTGAACATTTTGTACTCTGAATAGGTTCCTAGGAAATTAGTCACCCTTGAAAAAATGTTTCATTTTTAAATTCTTCTGAGCAGTATCAGTGTTTGAACAATAATTGGAAAGCTACACTTTTGGGAATAAAAAGAGGATGAAAAAAGTTGTTTGTCCAACTAGATTAAGAAATTTTGCTTAATTTCCTAATTTCCTTAATTTCCCTTCCCTAGATGGCAAATTTCCTTAAGAAATTTTGCCTATTAGTATAAAGATTGGATAATGAGCATTTTACCAATAATTCATTTCAAGAATTATGCAGGAAAAATATTTAAGCCACTTTGCCTTTGTCTCAAAGTGACTTGCTTCCATCTGAATTGTCTTAGAAAGTGATTTAAAAACAGAAAAGAGAAGGAAACTAGACTAAAAAGGGAGCAATTTGTCTATCTAGATTAGGAAGAGAAAGTTATTTTTTAAATCACATAAACATAGGTATCTGTGGATATAATCCATACTCTCTGCCTAATAAGGCAATGTGATGGATTAGATGAATCCAAAAGACAATATTTTTAAATATTTAATAGGACATATACTCCTATAAAGAATGTCATCTTGCAATTTAGTGGGTCTGATTCTGCCTTGAGAAGCAGCAAGCATTTTCTGAAGGACAATTAATCTTTGGAGAGCAATTATTATTAATAACCAATGATCTGGGGAGATCTAGAATTCTCCCTTTTTTGTTTTATTCTCCTGATTGCAAAATGCAGTCTTTTGAAGGTTAATTACTGATAATTAGAGTGTATTACCTATTTTAACAATCTTGTTCAAATCTCATCTAGGTAGCAAAGCCATTTTTCTCTACTCAAGTTTTGGTGGATGAATTTTAAATAGACTGCCCAAGTATGGGGGTAACTTAGAAACAAACAACAGAATCAAGAATTCATTAAAAGAGGTTGTTCTCTTATTGTTAATCGATCAGAGTGATTGGCACTTTCAGAAACACTCCTCTTCCAAGAGAATATAATCCATGAGACCCACTGCCATATTATCTTTGGTATTGGAGAGTGCAACTTACCTTTTTTTTTTTAAAAAAATGCTAGCATTATTAATAAAATGACTAATTACCCAGAAATATGACTTGAATTTTTTAAACATTACAGTTATGATGACCCAGATGAAGAGATGAGAGCCCCAGATTCTTTTTTTTTTTTTTTTTTTTTTTGGTGAGGTAATTGGGATTAAGTGACTTGTCCAGGGTCACATTGCTAGTACATATCAAATGTCTGAAGCTGGATTTGAAATCAAGTTCTCCTGATTTCAGAGCCAGCATTCTATCCATTGTGCTACCTAGCTGTCTCAATACTCTGGATTTTTAACAACAATACCAAAAAAAAAAAAAAGCATACCCTAAGCCGATGTGAACAATTTCTCCACATTGGAAGACCTTCGTTAAGATTCTGGCTGATTCACTCTAGTGAATTTTTTTTCTAGTAATTACTTTTACTAGGTAATTTTATATAATTTTATTTTTACTATTTCAGATGCAACTTTCTAACTTTCTAACTCTTACAGGAGGGCATTACAACCAAGTAGATGAATCTACTTAAAAGAGTTATAGTTATATATGAATTATAGTTAGCTATATATATATATATAAAAGGGGAAAACATGTGTACACAGTAAAGGGCCAACTGGAAAATTCAGAATATTTTGGACTTCAGCTTATGAAAATCCAATTGATTAATATGAAATCCCAAATTACTAGGAATATATTCTAATTTTTTTTCAGAAATAGGATTTCAAAACAAAAAAAAACAAACAAGGAAAAACTGGGCAATTACTCTGTAAGAGAATCTTTAAAACTATAACACTTGCTTTCAGGTTTTGGGGTTCCACATATATTAAGCTATGTGTATAAAGGGAGCTATTTCTCTGCATTATGTGCCTTTTTACCAAGAGGGATTTAAGAGAAGTTCTCTTAGGATTTTCAGACAGAGGTGTGTCAAAAAAAATAAAAAAGACATACTCTGAGCAAAACAGAAAGCAGATAGGTAAATAAGAAACTAGGGTAGAAAACTCTCTCCAGAAAGTAAAGAAGTTTTCAATCTCAATTTTGATTTCTGTATGTTTTTGACTGTGTTTTGCTTTTGTCTTTAGGATATGGCCTGCATTTGCTGAGTATGGAGAAGTGAAAAAGCAGGGTGAGATCACTTCCTCCAAACTATAATATTTTAAAAGGGGTAATTTAAATTTCATAAAGTTGTTTTTTCTGTCTTTTGATTGTGAGTTTACAGTTTTGGAGGTGAAATGAGAGAAGGAATTTCTCAGTAAAAAATGTCAAGTTTTTTTTCTAATTGGATGGAACTTTAGCAAATGCTAAATGATCAAGAGATATAAACAGGCAGCTTTCCGATAAAGATATCAAAGCAATATCTAAACATATGAAGAAGTGCTCTAGAGAAATGCAAATTAAAACAATTCTGATATACCATCTCATGCCTACCAAATTAGCAATATTGATGTGGGTTGAGGTCCCTTCAAGATTCTCTCTCTCTTTTTTTTTTTTTTTTTTTCCTTTTTCTGAGGCTGGGGTTAAGTGACTTGCCCAGGGTCACACAGCTAGGAAGTGTTCCGTGTCTGAGACCAGATTTGAACTAGGGTCCTCCTGAATTCAAGGCTGGTGCTTTGTCCACTGCGCCACCTAGCTGTACCCTAAGATTCTTTTCTGATTCCCAACCCCTCCATGGCCGAAGAAGCTAGGATCTTTGATTCACAAATCCTGGTCAAAAAGCACCTTTTTGAATTCCAATGTTATCCAGGCTTTCCCAGCCCCCAGGGGATCTGAGCTAACTTGGGCTTTCCCAGCCCCCCACTATCTGCTCAGGTTTCCCCAACCCCCCGCAAACAGCTTCTTCCTTATCTAAAAACCCATTGAATTCTATTCAGTGCTACTCCTGGCCCAAACCAGTCAGTAGCCTGGGACTCCACCCACCTTCAAGATCACCAAGAGCCCCCATTATAAAAAGGAAACCCTGGAGCCCATTCTTTTTCAGAAACCCTAAAACATGGTGTCCTTACGCTGGCCATGTAAGAGTCCTGTCCTCCCAGCGACGAGCTCTGGCCCTGGCCTCTTTCTACCTTTCCCTTTACTTCCAAACCCCTACAATAAACCTTTTTTTTATCAATCTAGGTTTTCGGGCTTGTAAATTCCTTTATAGGGGACTCTGCGCCATCACTAGACTATCCTTGCACCAAACCAAAAAGGGTTCCCCCTTTCCTAACTCTCATCAATATGTTGGATAACTGTTGGAGAGGATGTGGGGAAGTTGGGAAACTAATGCATTGTTGGTGGAGTTGTGAACTAATCCAATTATTCTGGAGAGCAATTTAGAACTATGCTCAAAGAATAACCAAACTGTATACCTTTTGACCCAGAAATACCACATTAAGTTTGTATCCAAAAGAGATTTCAAAAGAAGACAGATTTCAGAAAAATCTGGAAAGAATTATATGAACTGAAGCAAATTGAAATGAGCAGAATCAGGAATAGATTGTATACAGCATCAGCAACATTGTGTGATGATCAACTATGATGGCTCACAATGTTCCAAGACAAGCACAAAGGAGTCATGAAGGAAAGTGCTATTCATATCCAGATTAAAAAACTAATGGACTCTAAATGCAGACTGAGACATATATTTTTTTCACTTTATTCTTTCTCATGCCTCTTTTACTCCTGTTTCCTTCATAACTGTGATTAACATGGAAATTTGTCTTCCATGATAGCATATGTATAGAGTATATCAGACTGTCTACCATCTTTGGAAGAAGGAAGGGAGGAAAAGGAAGGAGAAAAATTTGGAACTCAAAATATTAAACTGACTCAGTAATTCTGGGGAGCAATTTAGAACTATGTCCAACAGGCTATAAAACTGAACATACCTTTTGTTTTATTTTTTCTGTTTAATGGAATTTTATTTTTTCAAATACATGCAAAGATAGTTTTCAACATTCACCTTTGCAAAACCCTGTGTTCCAAATTTTTCTTCTTCCCTCTCTTGACTCCCCCATCCCCAAGACAGCAAGCAATGCAATATAGGTTAAACATGTGCCATTCTTCTAAACATATTTCCATACATGTCTTACTGTACTGGGAAATAGCATTCCATTACACTAATATACCATAACTTATTCAGCCATTTCCTAACTTATCCACTCAGTTTCCAGTTTCTTGCCACTACATCCACATTCAGAGAGAGAACTATGGAGTGTCAATGTAGATCAAAGCATAGAGTTTTCACCTTGCTGCTGTAATTTGTTTACTTAGTTTTTCCTTTTTAATCTGACTTATTTTTGCAAAGTTTTATAGCTTTGTGACATATGAACACATCCTTTGATCCAACAGCACCACTATTGGGTCTGTATCCCAAAAAGATTGTAAAAGAGAGAAAAGGACCCACATATACAAAAAAATGTTTGTTGCATCTTTTTTGTGGTGTTAAGGAATTGGAAATTGAGTAGATGCCCATCAATTAGGGAATGGCTGAATGTTATTATATATGAATGCAATGTAATATTATTGTTCTACAAGAAATGAAGAGTAGGCTAATTTCAGAAAAGCTAGAAAGGTTTGCATGAAATGATGCTGAGTGAAGTGAGTAGAACCAAGAAAACATTGTACACAGTACAGCAAGATAATGTGATGATCTACTTTGATAGACTTAATTCTTGGCAATATAGTGATACAAGGTAATTCTAATAGAATTTGAATGGAAAATACCATCCACATCCAGAAGGAGAACTATGTTGATTGAATGTGTGAATACTATTTTCATTTTTTTATTTTTTTTTTCTTTATCATGTTTTTTTTCTCTTGTTCTGATTTTTCTTCTACAACATGACTAACATGGAAATATGTTTAAAGTGATCGTACATGTATAATCTATAGCAGATTGCTGCTGTCTTAGAGAAAGAGCAGTTAAAGGATGGAAGGAGAAAAATTTTGGATCTCAAAATCTTACAAAAATTAAGGTTGAAAATTATCTTTATTTGTAATTGTAAAAATAAAATACTTTTGGGAAAAAATTTATGCTTTGACATGTAACTGGGGAAAAATAAAATTTATGTGCTATTGTTTTAAAAATCTTTAACAATGGATTAGCTGGAAATAGAGAATCCCATAACATGAAATTCTTAGAATAAATAGCCCTTGTGTAAAATGTAATATTAACTCATTGGAATTATACATTAAGGTTCTATATGATATTATTTGGGAAATAGTACCAGACCTTCTGGTCTCATTTCAAGTGAAATTGATGATAGTAATTATATTATATAAATCAGGAAGTTTGCTTACAAGTCAAGTTACCCCAGGCAATGTGATTTATAAAGTGCTAAAGAAAAGTACTTGATGTTAATCTGATAATCCATTGTTTAAAAAAATATCATTAGAAAAATTCTCTAGTCTTTAGTTCTTTATAGTTATGAATTTAATTATTAAGAGCCTGAAGTAAATATATTAGAAAGAGAAAACAAAGCAAAAATTAGGATCTAGCCCCATATTTAGGTTAAACTGCACTGATTTTTTTTTTAAATAATAGATATTGCAAAGGAAATAATTTTTAGAAAAGAAATATTTAACAAACTTTGTGTTGGTCTAAGAGGAAGGTTATATAGTCATTTGATTAATTATGTCTACCCACCTTTCAGGATAATATGTAGGAAGCCTACATTAATTCTAACACTACTGAAATATTGGATATAGCATAAAATGGTTATTGTGATCTGTGACTATTATATAAGATATTAAAGGTTTCCATGTATTGTTTGAGAATTATTTAACTTCTGTGAAAAGTTTTGAAGGTTTCCACTGTGCTGCCATTCAAATAGAATCTTACAATATTTTATTCCAGAATACTTTAAGCTAAGCTAATGATAACAGGTAAAAATCTAAATTGTTTGTAAAACTTTATATGTCTTTTCTAAATATTTGTTTATATTAATACTTAGGCCAGTTCCTTATCTGATAGTCTCAAAGATAGGTAAAGAAGACAGAGGATTGAGAATTAATACAACTCTTCAAGGGAGTAGGAAAAAGTCTTTTAAAAAGAGAAATTAATGATTTATGAAGAATAATATTTGTTTTTTGAAATCCTGAGTACTGAGGTTTGGAAATTTAAATGTTTCCATTAGCAATTATAAAGCTGAGTTCAATTTGAGTTAAGCCAAAATCTGACCTAAAGGAAATAAGAATGATGTCTGAGTATGCTTCCCTATTAGGATGAGTATGGTAAATTAGAATCTAACTCAAAAGATATTTGTTATTTGGCATTAAGTAATTTATTAGCTTGGTGCTCACATAGGGCAAACACTATATTAATGTTATTTCTTTAGATGTAATTGCTTCATGCTAGATAACTTTATGTAGGTTTTTAGTTGTGATCAGTACACAATGACAACAGTGATGAGATGAATCATTTTCTGTATAAGGTAATTTTTCCCCTGAGGCAATTGTGGTTAAGTGACTTGCCCAGGGTCACCCAGCTAGGAAGTATTAAAACTCTAAAGTCTGATTTGAACTCAGGTCCTCCTGACTTCAGGACCAGTGCTCTATTCCTTGTACCATCTAGCTGTCCTTGTAAGGTAATTTGTAAACACATTCAACTAAATTGGAGTCATTTGATTAATAATGGGTTTTGATTTCTAATTTCTAATTACTAATACATGATGTTACTAAATTTTAATATATTGTAAAATTTAGTAAACTGTTATCTCAACTATGTTACTAGAAAAGTAACTTCCCTTATAATCTAGATATTGATAGACTAAGAATTGTACTGTTAAAAGAAGGTTAAAAATAGTGGTTCTAAAATTGTTAGGTTATTTTATCAGCCCTGCTGACCACGCAGTATAATATTCTGAAGTACTATAATTTAAGACCTTATAAACATCCTAGCTTTGCCTATATTAAAAAGATTTCACCTAAAATTATTTGGCTGACATTCATGAAAATTATGAGATTGTTAACTAAATTATTTGGAGTTATCATTATAATGTTAAAGCCTATCAAGTATTTCCATAGGCATTTTAAAAAGGAAAATTGACAATTTATCTGTAGGTAAAAGTACAAAGAAAAGACTTTGTAAAAATGTATTTTATATACCTACAAGGAATCTTGTCAGAGTTTTATCAACCCTGTGCAAGAGTTTACTGTATGATAGAATTCCTACTAAGCAAATGGGATATAAATAAGCCTTGCACAAAATGATGAAATAATTTTCAAGTCTGTTTATGATATAAAGTGAGTTTCATCATATATACACATATAATTGTATGTGGGTGGTATGTGTGTATGTGTACACATGTGCTAATCTGGAGATTTATAGTAATTGGTCAATGTTATTTTTCTAGGGAATTAAGTGAACTATCATATATTAACTTATCTATGTGGAATATACCAGAAAGCAATTATTTCCTTGATTTCTAGTGATAATATTTTATAGCATGATGTTTATACTATATACTATATAGCATAAAGTTTATACTTTAGGAAAAGGCAAGAGGAAGAAAAAGATATTGAGTAAAATTTTAAAGGCCTTGTAATCATTTTTATCATCATAAGACCAATTTAATTGGGTATTTTGGGAGGCATTTTTTGCTTCACTTAGAAAAACTGAATCTCTTTGTCATTGGAAACACCCTTGACCAGAGCAGAGTGGTACTTAGGAATTTGTGATTAAGTTTTTCATTCTGGTTTCATGGTACTTTGGGGATTATTTATGATACTTAAAAAACAATTTATACCAACTTAGTTTGGGTTACAATTTTAAAGATTTATTTTTGTTTTAAGGTTGAATAAGAGATAGATATTTTAGTTTAGAAGCTTCCAAATAATTTACTTCATGAAAGTCTAGTGATTATCTTCTTAATATCAGGATAAAATATAAGGTGTTTTTAAGGAAAAAATATTTTTAGGAAGGAATGTTTAAGTAAAAAAAATCTTTTGTGAACATGGTTAAGTGAAGATCTTTTTTGTGATTTTTAGATAGCCTAATAAACTTTATTTGTAAGCCTATTTATCACAACAATTTGATGGTTTTGATAATACATACTTATTGGTTGAAAAAGAAGCTTTTTGAAACCTTGGATATTATTTTTGTGTATAAGTTAAAATACACATTTGTTATATACTTGAATACCTCCAATATTACCACAACATATATTTTCTTCCTTTAGCATGTCTCTTGAATTAACTTTTTCCATTCCTTACCATTATTATTATACTAAGCCACATTTCACCATTTTGATGCATTGGCCAGTCAGCCAATCAATAAACATTTATTAAGTGCCTGCCATGTGCCAGATACTGTGCTAAGTGCCCTCAGGGACCTCACAATTTAATGGGGAAGACAACTAGAAACAAATCTGTATAAACAAGCTACTCAAAGGTTAAATAAGAAGAAGGCATTAGAATTAAGAGAAGTTAGGAAAGGTTTCCTATAAAAGATGGGATTTTAGTTGGAATGTGAAGGAAGTCAGGGAAGCCTGTAGGTAGCTTTAAGGAAGAAGAGCATTTCAGGGTGACAGAGAAAACATCTGCACCCTAGAGATGGAATCTCTATTTGTAGAATAGCAAAGAGGTCAGTATTACTAAAAAGAAGAATAAGTATCAGAGAGTAAGGTATAAGAAAATGGAAAAGGTAGGAGGGGGAAAGATTGTGAATAGTTTTGCATGCCAAAGGGAAAATTTTGTATTTGGTCCTGAAGGCCATTGAAAGTCACTTGAGTTTATTGATTTGAGGAAGATAGGATCTTCACTTGGAAAAATCTTGTTACTGAATTGAGAATGGATTGGAATGAGGAGAAACTTCAGGCAGATACATCCACCAACAGCAGGCTGCTATAATAATATGATAAGAATGGTATAAGATGTTCAGAAAGGACTAGTTCCTCTGATTTGAGGGTTTACTGAGCCCTTTTCAGGGCTGCCATTGGTTTCCTCTTGTCACCCAACTCTCACCTTTGGGTCCCCAATACTGTAATATGCACAGTTGTCACATCCTGTTAAAACCATCTCAAAAGATGGGCTAAGTTGAGGGCAACTGATGGGCTCCAAATCTATCAGTAAAATAAGGGAATATATATATCTCAAGCATGGAAAGACTCTCCCCAGTGGAATAGCCAGATAAGAGCAATTTTTTTTTTTTCCAATGACCAAAAAGGAGACTGAAGTAGTTGTTATGGAGCACTTAGAATGATGAAGCTAAGTCGAAAACCTTAGAAACTAGGAGGTTGGTACCATCCTTTATACTAATAAGCAAAATGGAGTGAGTTTATAAGTTCCATTTTGGACATACTGAGTTTAAGATGTCTATTAGACATACAATTCAATATATCTGAAACAAATTGAAGATGTTGTGAAAAGGGAAGTTAGGACAGGAAAGGTAGATTTGAAAATCATCATCATAAAGAGGGTAATTAAATCCAGGGGACCTGAAATCATCATGTGAATAGTGGAAATGAAGAAACGGACCCAAGATGCAACCCTTTGGAAAAGCTGTTGATAGAAGATATGATCTAAATGAGGATTCAGCAAAGGAAAAGCATATAGTAAGAGGAGATCCAGAAGAGTATTATCCAAAAAAATAAAGAAAAAACAAAATATCAAGGAGAGGGTGATCAATAGTGTGAAAGGCTACAGATAGGTCAAAGAAAATGAGGATTGGGAAACGACCTATGGATTTGGCATTTAGAGGATCCCTGGCAACTTTAGAGAGAGCAGTTTTGGTGGAATGATGAAGTCAGAAGCTGGATTTTAAGGACTTAAGATGAGAGTAAAAGAACAGAAAGTAGAGGTACTTAATGTAGATAGCCTTTTCAAGAAGTTTCACCACAAAGAAGAGAAGAGCTCTTCTCTTTTAAGGGGGATGGAAAGATCAAGTGAGGGTTATTGACCTCAGAGATGAAATGGGCAGTTTAAAAAAGCAGCCAGTAGACCAGGAAAGATTGAAAATAAGTGAGAGTGAGGGTGACTGAAGGAGCAATCTGCTGGAGGAGATAGGATGGAATGGAATTGGTTGAGTAGACAGAAGGATTACCCTTGGTAATAAATATATGAGTGATATGAGTTGAGGAAGAGGAGGGAAAGAAAGTTCATGGAAAATGGTTTCATTTTTTTCTCTTATAAAATAGGAGACTGAGAGCAGTAAGAATAGTCATGAAAAATTTGAGGAAAGATGAAAAAGTTTAGAAGAGTTGCTGTGGAGAATGGAAATAGTGAGTCAATGAGGAAGGACTGTACAGCAGCAGTGAAGGCCCAGTTGAGGTTCTATAACATTAATTTATAGTGGACCCAGCTAGAATAGTTGTGTGATTTCTCCACCTTCATTCAGTAACACCTATGTAGTAGCTAAAGTGGTGAATTATGGGAGTGATTCCAGATTGAGGCTTTCCAGGGTATAATCAGTGAAATAAAAAGGAAGTTAAGGACTTAAAAGAAAAGAATAGCACAGAATTGAAATGGTTAACCAATACTTATACCTTCGGAAGCTAATACTTAATGTGCAACAAGAAAATGGTATTTACACACATATATTGTATCTAGGTTATATTGTAACACATGTAAAATGTATGGGATTACCTGTCATCAGGGGGAGGGAGTGGAGGGAGGGAGGGGATAATTTGGAAAAATGAATAAAAAAAAAAAAAAGGTATCATGGACTGCCAAAAAAAAAAAAAAAAGAAATGGTTAACCAAGGGGTCAAAATGGGGGAAAAAGGAGAGATTGACTAGTGCAGGGGACATGGCCTGGATGGTCAGATGATTGAACTCATTTCGGTTTTCCTTTTTCTTCTAAAGACTAAAGATTAGGCAAAAAACCACAGCAGAAAATGGAAGCCTTTTTTCTTCCTCTTTCTTTTCCTTCAAAGGACAGTCCCAGCAGGAGCTAAAAATTAAAACCTGCACGGGAGAAGGGATTCTTACTTCCCAATGAATTTTCTCTTCCTCAAGGAACAGTTGAAGCAGGACCTGGAAGTCCTGTGGTCAAAGAGAAAGTCGCTTCTCTTTGCAGGAAAGTTTTCCTTATTGTTATTAGGTGATGAGGCTGGCAGTAAAAGATAGGAGTTGCCTTTGTGATGGTATTAGTGAAAGTCAACTTGGCCTGGCTCCTTGCTGCCTTCCCTCAGCAGATATACATAACAGGAGACAGAACAAAAACAGAGATGATTTAAATTACCATAGATCATTTTTTTTTCTGAGTCAAATTTCTCCCTATTTTTTCTTCTTCCTGAAAACTACTAATTACCAATCTCTTTAAAATATTATTTTCATAATGTTACTCTCCAGCTCAATTAGCTACAACATATTTCCTATCAGAATTAAATGCAAACTCTGCTTTTTAATAAATTTGGTTGTTGCTTTTCTTTTTTACATATATATATATATATAAATCTTTAGAAATATATTCATATGTAACATATAATAACATAATGTAGGGTAGATTAGGAAATTACTGTACTTATAAAATATATATCATATTATTAATAATATGATATATATTTTATAAGTACAGTAATATTTATAATAATAATAATTATATATAATTAATAATTATTATACATAATATAATAATATGATATATATTTTATAAGTACAGTAATATTTATAATAATTATTATAATACATAATTAATAATTATTATACATAATATAATAATATGATATATATTTTATAAGTACAGTAATTTCCTAATCTACCCTACATTATTCTAATCTCCCCTTTCATCAAACATAAAAAGAATTTAAAGCT